>NW_019416238.1:395068-451608 GCF_000390285.2 Anoplophora glabripennis
CATGAAATTTTGACTGAAAAATTGAACATGCATCGACTTGCAGCAAAATTTGTTCTTCGTTTGATGACCGAAGACCAGAAAGAAAATCGAATGGACGTTTGTCCTTGAACGACAATGACGACAAAACTTAATGTATAAAATTAATAATAAAATTAAAAAATAAAGTTCGGTTATTTTCTGAACAGACCTCGTACGTACCTGCATATATTGCATATTCGATATTCGGAAAAAGTCTATGAATACTGAATATATTCTATTCGTTTCCAATAAATACGAATATTGACTGCTGATCGTACATACATATTCTTTCATTAACTCTAAAAACTGCAGATGATTACTGTAACAATTTATATGTTTTTATTGTGCACAGCAACGCGCAATTCAATACGTGTGCCATATGACGATTTTTGGCTAACCATTGAAGGATTTCTCTTTCCATAGCTAATTAACTTTTAATCTTAGAATTGCAGTGTTGAAAAAAAAATATCACAATTAATTCTGTGACTAATATTGTTTCTATGGAATAGATTGTGCAAAAACAAAAATAAAAAAGTTCTTAATTCTGTTGCTCTTAAGATATCCAAATGATTGGTTTTAAAAAGACGAGACGGCATCGGAGGAAAGGGAGTAGTACCACCCTTTTTCAGTGCGCCTATGATTCAAGGATATTATTTTTATACCTATTTCAATTTTTTCTAATTTAAAAAATTAGGTTAATTTTTAAGTTAACTGCAATACTATATTGGAATTCAAAAAACAAGACAAGTATAATGTAATTTCCATAGTGTAATCACAAATTTTGTTCTAAATTAATAAAAAAAATTTCCAGAAATATTTATTACAAAGCTAATTTGTTAAACACTCAATAATGTAGGGTTTACTTCGTGGCTTAAGAGAAATTAAAAATAAAGAAATTCTTGCTCTAAAACAATACTTTTTAATAATAGGCGTGCGCAGAAAAGCGGACAATAAAACTACAACAACTTTTTCCTTTGATTGTGCTTGGTTTTTCTTTTTATCAATGTTGCACATGAAATGTGCCGACATTGAATAAAATTTCATGCAAGTTTGAACTAAATATGTTAAAAAGTAACAAAACATCGAGAATATCCTATTAATACAAAACCTTTATTATTTTAAGTTATAATTTTGTCAACCTGTATCCCGAAAACAAGATATTTACATGAAAAATGATACAAGGGAAGACCCATTATATCCTCCTATAGAACTGTAGTTAGAAGCTTGACCTACATTGTTGTAACATCCTGTATATCATTATAAAAGAGGGACATAATTTAGATTTCTTTCAATATGCGTGTCATTTTCCAAGACTTAAGCGTTTACAATGAAAATTATAAATATAACCTGTAAAGTGCTATAAATAATTGAATACGTTTCATGTTCATAAAGCATTGGAAACTTTAACCATTACTTGTTAGTAATCTATACTAGATTGATACAGATACAGATTGAAGTAGCAAACAATTTAAACGAAAAATATGTTATCCAACCGTACAAAATTTTACTTTGAAGTGCTATATTACCATTTTTGATAGCCACTTTCCATCTTTGCTATCGTGTTGTCACTTGACAGTAGTAGAAGTAATTTTGAGTAGAACAAATATAATGGTTTTCCATGAATTTTATTTTATAATAAATATACCTACGCATGTGTTTTATTCAAACGGCAATAAAACCTGCAATAAATGTCTCATATGTTATTCCTAATTTGTCAATTTTCTTACAAATAATATTTTCTTTAAATATCTGATTTCTACTAGCGCGTTAAATCCTTACGAAAATTTTCGATAGTGTTGTCAGAACAGTGTAATGCGTTTGAAAATTTATACTCAAAGCGGCCTTAAACAATGCTACTATGAAATTAAACCAGTACAAACTTTAAGGTAACAAATAGAAGTTAGGGTATTCGTGAATACAACGCCATGATTAGTTTGAGTTTTAACTAGATGGCATTAAATTAGTCTGAAAAAAATGACATCATTGTGTATTCAAAAGAGGACATTTATTATTCTGTTCTTAGCAGCTTCTTATTTATCACAAACTTGTAGCTTTAAAAATAGTGACGATAACGGTTTTAGAAACGGTATTGGAGAGTACAAAACATTATTTGCCACTTTGGTGAATAGACCGTAATAATTTGGTTTCCAAAAGGTCAAACACTTTGGTTGTTAATCATGAATTACATAAAGATGAAATGAGTGTACTGAAAATCTTATTTACTTCTTCGAATATAGGAAAAAAATGACATGGATATTTTTAGAAAATCCCAGAATTTTGTATTTTTTCAAATCTTTAATACTAAAGAAGGTATTCTCTATTTGTCTTCGGCATCTGTGACGCTAAACCTTTGATATATGATAACTTTTCATTACTTCCAATTTAAATATCTCCAGTACGTGCGAGATAATTTGTTTAAACGTTGCAACAATATAAAAATTATTATTTCTACTTGTAAAAAGAGGGGTAAAGCAAAAATACCTAAAGTTGTAGGTAAAACTCCGATGTTTCCGAAGTTTCAGAAGATAACGTCTGGATAATTATTATCCCACACTTAGCTTTTCTGGCCGTTCCAAGTTTTATCCCCCAAAGAGCTATTTCACCAACTTAATCTGTTCACTACACCTCATCTATTATAAAGATTCCTCCTAATCTAAAAGGCGTCGCTCCCTATTGATACAATACTTTCGTAGATTAAGTAGCACCATGTCTTTTACAGCTTCTTACACTCGAGTGAATACCCTCCATGGCTGAGAACTGATGACTTGCTTGATAGACTGCATAAATAAGTCGTTACTTTATACGTTACAGCATGCATGGAAGATTCTCATCAATTACAGAAATCCACGAAATGCAGATAGAGACGGTGTTAAATTAAATTTATTGCCGAGCAGAAGTCTGAATGGCGGTATTGATTTTATAACTTCGAATGTGTTGGAAGTCATGTGCAAACTACTAAGTTTTCCCTCGCGAAAGATTTTCTCGAAATTTTATTTAACGAGGAAATACAATAAAAGGTGAGTATTTAAAATGAAAATTATTGCGACATTTGAATATGGATATTAAGTCCCTAGATGTAATTTTTAGATATATACGTTATGTATATATCTTTTTTAATTTTAGCAACCACTTGAATTTCGAATAGTATTAGGTAGAGAAGATATACATACATATGCCAAATTAGAAACAAGTTAGCATAATTTTACGCTGACAACGGTACTACGGGCCTCAAAACTATGAAAAAAAAAAAAACAAAAATTAAGGCATAGTCTATTGTGTTACTTTTTTATTATAGCAAACATTTGACCTCTAAAACTTTAACAGAAGCTGCACAATATTATTATGATTCCATTTTTCAAAAAAAGTGGAATAGACAAATTTTGAAGGATTTTAGAACGAGGGTATCGATCATGGAGAGAGACTATCTCCCTGGTATTGACACATTCAACATATTAGCCGAGTTCTGTTTACCTGAGCATTCAGAATACCTCTGTGATTAGTTCTGATCAAGGAAATAAAACAGAGCTAATGTCAAACGTAAATTAAATACTTACGTCTGCTTGACAGATGAATTATTATTACACTTATCATCACAGCACCTAGAGTGTACGTTTCCTCCTATCCCAAAGCATGGGAACCGGTGAAGCCAAATTGCGGGAAAGTGGAGTGTGCGAGGTAATCTGACCGCGCATACTTTGAACAAGTCCGGATTAAGCAATATTTTTACACTTATTGCAAATATTTATTTTTCAAATTTTAAATTCGGAAAAATAATATATTTCAATGTTTTGCTTATATTAAATAAACCTACACAATAATTTATATACATATTTATTTATTGCCCTTTAAGTAATGTTAATCTATATTTGTCTCTTCACTGAATTAAATATTTTAACTTCATGATTTATTCTCACATTGATGTATTTTTCACATACAGTCCTCGCAAGTTCTTATGTATATTTTTAAATATGTTCACAATGAAAAAGTTTTTTAATACATAATACACAATTTTGTTTTTCTCTACGTACTGTTTTTATTTTTCTTTTTTAAACGACAGTTTGCTTACCACTGTTGGCAAGTTTAAAGTTGACAGTGCATTTTTGGAAAAATTTCTAACGCCGTTAATAATAAACTTCGTTTGAAAATGTAAAGAACATATTACAGACGATTTTGAGGACGCCCAATCATTTTTCTTAATGGCTTTGACACATTCCAATTTCATTTCCACCCTCTTTAGGAAACCTAAGAATAAAAACAACAAAATGGATAATACAATTTTATTCACTAACTAGTCGCCTGTAATTTAACATTAATGTATGTTTATTATTGAAATTATACATCGTGTCCCGCTGTCATGTCCGGAAGAGGAAAAAGTTTTTTATTTGTAAAAACTCCTGCTTGTTCCAAAACGGTCAAATCTGTTAAAATATTTGTCATTTTTTATACAGGGTGTTCAGTATTTAGAAAAATATTGTTAGTCGCCAAGAGTAAAGTACCGTTATTTTTGACAATATCAAAAAATATTATCAGGGATGTCATTTAGGATCCACAGGGGATTAAGAATTTGAGGATTCACTAATTTCTGTAGATTTTTTTTTTAAACAAGGCGGGCACCTGATTGTGCGTGCTATAATAGAGGAGTTTAAAATGACGGATGCTGTGGCTATAACAACCAAATAAATAGTGTTTACTATCTTCTGTCAAAGTCACTTCGTGATTAATTAGGTAATATTTTATTTAAGATTACAATGCCCACTCTCGAACAAAAAGTATTTATTGTTCAATGCTATGGTTTGGGTGAAGAATTGTCATTCAAGGCAGTTCAAAGACGATTTAATGAGAAATGGCTTGACATAATAGTCACAGATAAGACTATAAAACGGATTGTACAAAAATTTAAAAACACTGGTTCTTATTAAAAAAGAAAAGGGTAACAGTGGTTAACGAAGAAGAAAATGTTGCAGAATTAGTGATGTAATCAATAAGAAATGCCCCAAAGACATCTTTAAGAAAAAGAAATTCAGAAATTGGAAACGTTAGTAAGTCTCGTTTACAAAGATTGTTAAAAAAAATACATCCTTATAAACCAAAGTTTATCCATACACTAGAAGAAGGGGATGATTCTAAAAGGTTGGAATTTTGTTTATGGGTAGGTGAGCACCATCTCGAAAACAGAAATTTTTCCCACTATATTATTTTTTCGGATGTGGCGACTTTTTCCACGAATGGAATAGTTAGCTCTCAAAATTGTAGATACTGGGCTTCGGAAAATCCTAATTTTCGGATTAATTGTAGACGACAGTATTAAAAAAAAGTTAAGTTTGGTGTGCTGTTTCTTATTTTGGGATAGTTGGACCCTATTTTATAGAGGGGAAACTTGAACCAGCATTCTTATTTGCAGTTACTAAGTACGTTTCTGTTAAACTACCTAAACGATATGCCATTAGCACAACGAGAGAGGTCTTATTTTCAGTAAGATGGTCATCCATCTCATTCTACAATTATGATTAGAGAATGGTTGGCCCATTACTTTAAAGATCAATGGACAGAACGATTATGTCCTGTTCCATGGCCTCCTTGAAGTACAGATCAGTCCTGATCTGACAATAATGGACTTTTATTTGTGGGGCAATTTAAAACATAAAGTTTATGCTGAACCGTTTGGTAATAATGTGGACACATTAAAAAATAGAGTAAGCTAATTGCTAATATTCCTCTATCCGAAACACGAAATGTCTATAGAGAATTTATTAGAAGAGCTGAAAGTGCAAAAATTGGAGGCAATAAATTTGAGTAAAATTGTAATTACATTATTCTTTGTTTATGTAAATTTTCATATTCTTAGCCATAAATTGACTTAATAAAAATAAAATTAAAGAAATTGATTATTGCATAAATTTTGCAAATATTAAATAAAGTGATACATACAAATTAGCTGCCCGCATTGTTAATTTTTTTTTTAATTTTAATCCTCTGTGGGTCCTAAATGACATCCCTGATAATATTTTTCGATATTGTCAAAAATAACGGTACTTTACTCTTGGCGACTAACAATATTTTTCTAAATACTGAATACTCTGTATAAAAAATGACAAATATTTTAACAGTTCTGACCGTTTTGGAACAAACAGGAGATTTTACAGAGTGACTTTTTGTCGTAAACCCACAAATAAAAACCTTTTTCCTCTTCCGGACAATACAGCGGGACACGCTGTATATTGGGGGTTTAATGTTTATACCTATAAATAAATTTAATCACCAATTGTGACAAAAAACTAGTTGGTTGATAATATGAGCCTGTATATTTACATAAATTAATAACGTGGGCATTAAAAAACATAATGCCAACACTGGAAATAAGTGCATGTTAGACGGAGAATGCTGCGCGAAGCCGTCGAAATGCCATAAAATATTTTTACATTATTACTTACATACCTAAAGAATGAAATTTCAGCACTATTGTGATCAGATCTGCTATTACAATCATCAACAATACATTTCCACAAGATTGCATAAATAATAACAATTAACTTACTTAATAAAATAGCAACAATGTTAACACAGCGAATGTCTAACAGCGACTGAGAGCGAGAGGCTGGCTAGGCTGAAGTGAGGCTGACGATTGACTTCGCCGGCTTGCCTCTACGGTTCAGTCTATTTTGTCTGTGCCTATAACCGAGAATGTGCAGTCTACATTCTCTTATAAGAGCCAATTTTGAAACAAACTATGAAAAGACTAGCGCGTTTATAATTTACGCTTCGCGTTTTTGTTACGATCGTAGATAGAATTATTTTTGAAACATCTGTCCATATTTGTTTTCCGAGATACGGGTTTTCAAAGTTTTTCTTAAAAACTGACGATTTAATTTATTGCTCTGAAACCGGTCGAGATGTGCAAATGAAATTTGGTGGGTTTTAAGAGGTAGTAATTGCGCATTTTTTGACACGCAATTAAGAATTTTATGTTCATCATTGGCGCGCGTACGGGTAATAATCCCAATTTTTTTAAAGAAAAAAATTATACGCCACTGAGATATTACAAATTACAAATCATTCTTGAATTCCTCGTTCAATTTGTAACAAAAATTCTCTCTTGTCATTTCTTCGTATGGGGCGCCGTTTTGGTGCAAAAAAAATAAAACATCTTAACGCGTATTTTTTATTTCTTTAATACATTACCTAATAAGCTACTGTCAATATTTGTCTGCTAAATATGAATATTTTTAAAAAAATGTCAAATTAGCGTTTCGTCATTATTAATTTATTAAGCTTTTAGTTTGCTATAACATTAGTGTTAATAAGTAATTAATTTGTCTATGGTCGAAATAATGGAAATGGTCGGCAAGCTCGACGATTGTATGCTGAGCTGTATCCAGGACGTAGGGTACTTAATCACACAATATTTGCTCGTCTTCATCAACGTTTGCGCGAAAATGGTTCATTTAACAAACAAACGGTTGACTGTGGGCGCCCTCGAGAAGTACGAACTGTGCAACTAGAAGAAGCAGTTCTCGAGTTAATTGCGGAGTCACCTGAAACAAGTACTCGAAAAATTGCCAACATATTGAATGTAAGCAACTTCACTGTATTTAAAATTCTTAAAGAACAGCAATTGTATCCGTTTCATATTGAACGTGTGCAAGCTCTACTACCTAGAGACTTTTTTCCGCGCCTATTTTTTTGCCAATGGATTAATCATCAAATCGCTCAAATTCCTAATTTTTTAAATGCCTTTTTGTTTACTGACGAGGCTACTTTTGGACGACAGTGTATACGAAATTTCCATAACAATCACTTATGGGCTGAGGAAAACCCCCATGGAATCTTTGAATCTCATTTTCAGCATCAGTTTTCCGTAAATGTATGGCTTGGGGTAATTCATGATCATTTAATCGGTCCATATTTCCTCCCACAACGACTAACAGGCGAATCTTCTCTTAATTTCCTACAGGAAGAGTTACCTGTTCTTCTTGCAGAAAATCCTCTACAACTGAGACAACACCTATGGCACATGCATAATGGTGCACCAGCCCATTTTAGCATTAATGTACGTAATCACTTAGACACAGTATATAAATCGTTGGATAGGTAGGGGAGGTATGGAACATTGGCCTGCTCGATCGCAGGATTTAAATCCTCTTGATTTTTGCATTTGGGGTTTTCTTAAGTCATTAGTTTAGTCCACTCCCGTTGAAAATGTTGATGACCTGAGGAATAGAATTATAGTCGGCTGTGAGACAATAAGAAATATACCAGGAATATTTGCGCGAATACGACAATCAATGAGGCGAAGAGTTGAATCATGTGTCACGTCTGAGGGAGGACATTTTGAACATTTGTTGTAGCTTTGCGCCTTTTCAAAATTTTATTACTGTTATTTTCTGTTATTGTTCTGGTTTAATGTTATTGTATTACATAGTTCTTGATAATGTATTAAAGAAATAAAAAATACGCGTTAAGATGTTTTATTTTTTTTGCATCAAAAGGGCGCCCCATATGAAGAAAAGACAAGAGAGATTTTCTGACACAAATTGAACGACGAATTCAAAAATGATTTTTAATTTGTAATATCTCAGTGGCGTACCATTTTTTTCTTTAAAAAAATTGGGATTATTACCCGTACGCGCGCCAATGATGAACATAAAATTCTTAATAACATGTCAAAAAATGCGCAATAACTACCTCTTAAAACCCACCAAATTTCATTTGCACATCTCAACAGGTTTCAGAGCAATAGAGCAATAAATTAATGTGTCAGTTTTTAAGAAAAAGTTTGACACCCCGTATCTCGGAAAACGAATCATTTGCGGACATACGTTTATAAGGAAACTGGCGTTATTTTCTCATATAGAATCACCCCCTGAAATTTGTCGCACTTATTTACTAACACCCTGTATTAAAATAGGTCCTGTAAATGGAGTCATTACTGAGAAACGGGGCAAAAGTTGTACCTTGGATGGTACCTTGTACCAACACAAACTGAAAAGGAATTAATTGATCCGACTTATAAGAAATATCAATTACAGGTATATTAAATTATTATTTAGCTAATTAATGCAAATTAAATGAATATATTCTTTTGTTGATAAAAATGATTTCAGTAATACACTTCATAAAATTTGCTCCTCTTCTTCTAATGTATTCGTTTTTGACATAACAATACTAGCTATATAAATGTAACTAAATCATGATAATAATAATAATACTGTATTGCAGTAAAGTATCTGCTTTTTTATATCTTTGTATTTATTTGTGTTGTTTAGTCCCTCTACTGTAAATAATACATTACAAACGGCCTTTCAATATAAATATGTGTACATTTCGTAAATCAATATTCCTTGAATAATAAATGTTTCCACTATTAACTCGTATAATAGTGTCAGAGCTATTCTATCCCACCCAATATTATCCCGTCAAATGTGATTACATTTCAAGTACCTATCTAGTTAGGTATATGTTTAAAACATTAAATTGTAATGTTCAGCAAATGTTTGGTGTAGAAACTCGCCAATGGTTTCCTTTCATTTTATACAAATAGAACCTGTGCGATTGTGTTCCTATAGTGGAAATGGCTTTCATATTTCTTTGCTCCCTTTTGCTGCAAATCTCAAGGTAAACTCGAGAATCGAACAGGCACTTGTAGATTATTTACACAGACTTCAGGAGCGTGCTCCATTTTAATATAAAGTTTTCAGTTAATGAAATATCATTGTCAACATTTTGACGTATGGTACAAGGTTACAAGTAGGCCAGTTTATATCCTCTTGTATGAGTAGTTTTTTTTTATTTTTAAAGACACGTAGATAGTTGTTAGTTTAAGTTGTGTCCAAAATGTGGACATATCTGTAGGATCTGACCGCCACGCTTGCGCATATTAAATCTTTCTACTTATACCTACGTAAGATTACAGGTCTATACGCAAACATAAAACTAGAACGTAGGGCATTGAAACGGCGCAAAGGTAGGGCGAGAAATCCCAAATGTACAGAACAAATTGGTAAAAAAACAGGTACGTTCTAGTATTTCTCTGGACTCACCATCATCGGAACTCAACATATCGATGTCCAAAATATCATCCATTTGATTATGCAAAACAAAAAACTTTTCTTCAATCTGCAAACAATATAATAATTATGACAAGATATTTATAATTTAGTTCACATTTAACATGTATACTTAAAATTACTTTTGAAAAGCGATTTATAGTCTGCGTAAATATGAAAAGAACACCGCACAAAACATATGGAAACTGAACACCGCTCAATTTTTATGAAACTTCGTATTTTGATAGTCCTTGTCATGCTCATCAAAAGTCTCAATGGGCACGAAACCCTACAACCCCTTCCAACACCCCAAACCACCCCCAAAAATCAGGGTAATGAACTTGACAGATTACAAGTCAATTGGCTTACTGTAATGTCACTGTAAATAGATACCTATATCATAACTAGGCTTAAGACTATCAATAGGCACCGAGCCCTACAACCCCCACCAGCCCCCGGAAAACCACCCCCAAAAATCATGGGGATGCACTTGATAGATTATCGGCCAATAAAACTACCGAAATATTTTACTACTACAGTCGAACCTACAGCCACCCAAATTGTAACTAAGCTTAAGACTACTATCTCCAAAATACTTAACACNTGTCAAAAAATGCGCAATAACTACCTCTTAAAACCCACCAAATTTCATTTGCACATCTCAACAGGTTTCAGAGCAATAGAGCAATAAATTAATGTGTCAGTTTTTAAGAAAAAGTTTGACACCCCGTATCTCGGAAAACGAATCATTTGCGGACATACGTTTATAAGGAAACTGGCGTTATTTTCTCATATAGAATCACCCCCTGAAATTTGTCGCACTTATTTACTAACACCCTGTATTAAAATAGGTCCTGTAAATGGAGTCATTACTGAGAAACGGGGCAAAAGTTGTACCTTGGATGGTACCTTGTACCAACACAAACTGAAAAGGAATTAATTGATCCGACTTATAAGAAATATCAATTACAGGTATATTAAATTATTATTTAGCTAATTAATGCAAATTAAATGAATATATTCTTTTGTTGATAAAAATGATTTCAGTAATACACTTCATAAAATTTGCTCCTCTTCTTCTAATGTATTCGTTTTTGACATAACAATACTAGCTATATAAATGTAACTAAATCATGATAATAATAATAATACTGTATTGCAGTAAAGTATCTGCTTTTTTATATCTTTGTATTTATTTGTGTTGTTTAGTCCCTCTACTGTAAATAATACATTACAAACGGCCTTTCAATATAAATATGTGTACATTTCGTAAATCAATATTCCTTGAATAATAAATGTTTCCACTATTAACTCGTATAATAGTGTCAGAGCTATTCTATCCCACCCAATATTATCCCGTCAAATGTGATTACATTTCAAGTACCTATCTAGTTAGGTATATGTTTAAAACATTAAATTGTAATGTTCAGCAAATGTTTGGTGTAGAAACTCGCCAATGGTTTCCTTTCATTTTATACAAATAGAACCTGTGCGATTGTGTTCCTATAGTGGAAATGGCTTTCATATTTCTTTGCTCCCTTTTGCTGCAAATCTCAAGGTAAACTCGAGAATCGAACAGGCACTTGTAGATTATTTACACAGACTTCAGGAGCGTGCTCCATTTTAATATAAAGTTTTCAGTTAATGAAATATCATTGTCAACATTTTGACGTATGGTACAAGGTTACAAGTAGGCCAGTTTATATCCTCTTGTATGAGTAGTTTTTTTTTATTTTTAAAGACACGTAGATAGTTGTTAGTTTAAGTTGTGTCCAAAATGTGGACATATCTGTAGGATCTGACCGCCACGCTTGCGCATATTAAATCTTTCTACTTATACCTACGTAAGATTACAGGTCTATACGCAAACATAAAACTAGAACGTAGGGCATTGAAACGGCGCAAAGGTAGGGCGAGAAATCCCAAATGTACAGAACAAATTGGTAAAAAAACAGGTACGTTCTAGTATTTCTCTGGACTCACCATCATCGGAACTCAACATATCGATGTCCAAAATATCATCCATTTGATTATGCAAAACAAAAAACTTTTCTTCAATCTGCAAACAATATAATAATTATGACAAGATATTTATAATTTAGTTCACATTTAACATGTATACTTAAAATTACTTTTGAAAAGCGATTTATAGTCTGCGTAAATATGAAAAGAACACCGCACAAAACATATGGAAACTGAACACCGCTCAATTTTTATGAAACTTCGTATTTTGATAGTCCTTGTCATGCTCATCAAAAGTCTCAATGGGCACGAAACCCTACAACCCCTTCCAACACCCCAAACCACCCCCAAAAATCAGGGTAATGAACTTGACAGATTACAAGTCAATTGGCTTACTGTAATGTCACTGTAAATAGATACCTATATCATAACTAGGCTTAAGACTATCAATAGGCACCGAGCCCTACAACCCCCACCAGCCCCCGGAAAACCACCCCCAAAAATCATGGGGATGCACTTGATAGATTATCGGCCAATAAAACTACCGAAATATTTTACTACTACAGTCGAACCTACAGCCACCCAAATTGTAACTAAGCTTAAGACTACTATCTCCAAAATACTTAACACCCCATCCCTCTCCCTCCCCACCAACTACCAAAGCCTGTCGTGTGACTTTTCCCTGCTTACTTGTTGTGTAACTGTTTAATCGTGAATTCCATCTCACAGCCACCTAAACGATCACTACTCTATACTCTCCCATGCCGACCCCCCGACAATTGAACCACCCACCCCAACCCAAATCCCACGGTTGGGGTCGGACCAACCCCAGTTCTTATCGAAGCCTGACATGACTTTTCTCTGCTTACGGCTTATGAAACCGTTCAATTTTGAATTCCATCCTACACCCATT
Source organism: Anoplophora glabripennis (assembly GCF_000390285.2). NCBI lineage: Eukaryota > Metazoa > Arthropoda > Insecta > Coleoptera > Cerambycidae > Anoplophora > Anoplophora glabripennis. The sequence goes on from NW_019416238.1 coordinate 408,005, forward strand.
TTATTGTTTAATACTCTTTAATCCACAAAAAGTATCAAAATCTGTCTAAGATTTTTTGCCGTTTGTGGGATGTGAAACTCTGGCTGTAGGTTCGACTGCCGTAGTAAAATATTTCGGTAGTTTTATTGACCGGTAATCTGTCAAGTGCATCGCCCTGACTTTTTTGGGGTGGTTTTGAGGGGTTGGTGGGGGTTGTAGGGCTTGGTTCCCATTGATAGTCTTAAGGCCTAGTTATGGTATAGGTGTTTGTAGGTTCGACTATAATAGTGAAATATTACGGTAAGTCAATTGACTTGTAATCTGTTAAGTTCATTACCCTAATCATTTGGGTGTCGTTTTGAGGGTTGGAAGGGGTTGTAGGGCTTCGTGCCCATTGAGACTTATGAAGAGCATGACGAGGACTATCAAAATACGAAGTTTTATAAAAATTGACCGGTGTTCAATTTCCATATGTTTTGTGCGGGGTTCTTTCTATCGATTTAAACTCAATTAACACTGTTGGGCATACGTTTTAAGGTAACCATTTTCGTGAAACAGAATATAAGTTCTGTTTATTCATTATTATCATTTTGCTCAAATAAAGCTACAACTTTTAAAACGCTCTTTGTTGTCAACATGTCTTTATATTTTCTTACTCATAAAATAAAGGTCATCAATTTCATATACAATACTAATTTGTGTTGGAAGTGTTACATTTATTTTGCAAAAAATGTTATTAACAGTTATATGTATATATTTTTTTGTACCCTGGCATCACTCAGCGGTTGCTTGTAGGCGTGGAAATAGATTAACGTGTCTCTTATTTTTTTTTAAGATCGATTGGAGCGCCAAGTAATTCTATTGTATTATAATAAAATTACTAAAAGTTATTTCCCAAAGGGAAATGAAGAGGAGAAAAAAAGAATAATTTGTATTATATTAGGTACCGAAAATCTGTTTAATTACAATAGAATATCAGGAGATAGCAATTTATTTATATCTAATTTTAAAGGGTGCAAAAAAAATAGTAAAAAGGTAAAGCCTGGCTCTTGAGTTTGGTAGACTGGGAATGCGTAGAAAAACAAAACAAACGCTCAATCCGAGTCCACGAACATATAAAAAAGACTTATACTTAGTACGCGAAGCACAGTGGCTCCAACTGTCTGTCGTGCCGACTTCCACTATGCCATTCAAATGGCTACTAAGCGACCTGCTAAACTTTGCCAGGTACTTTGTTGCATATAGCCCGCGGTGTAGTTGTTTCTTGCAACATTGGTTAGACTTATACTTAACTAATAATAATCATTAGGATACAAAAATTTAAGATCTATCAAGATCCCAACTTTGTGCGAGTATTACGTGCTACCATGTGAAAAATGTATTGTATATATAAAGTACAACAGAAAATCACAATTAAATTTGACTTTTCTCTTTTATTTTTTGACAATATAAAGTGTCTTTAAAAAAATGCTTTCTATTCAATTTAAATTCAATATAAAATGACTTTTTGTTATAGACCAAGGGCCTCTTATGGCTAACGATGATTTTTTAAAATTAAAGTTAGTCAATTCTTTTTCAAAAAACAGTGTAGTAAGTATATAATATTGAAGAAATTTGTAAGTTATAAATTTTAAACATGATTAGTTATAAATAAGTGTGTTCAACTTAAGAGTTGTTAGTATTTAAATTGCCAAAAGACGGTAATTTCATATTTACACAGATTATTAGAAATGTCGTTTTACAGGAAATTTTAAAGTATACTTCAAAAACTAATTTGTCACATTTAAGATAAAAAAAAACTAGAAAAAACGAGTACCACAATCCTCGCCTAATTTTGCCTTTATATATATTTTATTGCAAATGGAGTGCCAGTTATATTGTAGAGAAGATAAATTTAAAAATATATGTTATACTGTCAGCCCACTTTCAGTCAGTTTCTATTCGTTGATCTCTGTTATGATTATTCTTGAAAATAGCCAGGTGTCATAACATCAAGTGGCACTAAAAACAGAAATTACAGTAAAAACAGTTGTCTATATATTTACCCCTCATATTTTACTGTAATTTTCATATAAATTGAGGTTTTATGCAAAACTAAAATTATTTGCAGTATAATATTACAATACGAAAACATTTTTTACAATGTAATTCTTATAATTAAGTACTTGTAGAATATAAAAATAGATACAGTACAGACAATTATACGATTACATTATACCATAATGTTTGTTTGAGTTCGTGAACAGTACATTTAAAATATTACTAATAGACCTAGTACCTATATTCTATTTTCTGAATAGGTACTCTGCTTTTTTTCCCTAAGTACAAAGTGCACACATATCTTAACGTACGTATATTGTTACTTTTATACTTTGCGATGGACATTTTTGTATTTGTATTTTTTATCTACAACAAATTGTAGATAGAATTTTTCTGCTTTTTCTGTTATTGTTATCACGTGTTAGAATTAAATATCTGCCTATCTATCTTAAAACATCTCTAAATTTTAAAGCATAGTTGAATTTCATTATGAAGTTGACCCTTAGATATGTGGATACATCAGTAGGTAACTCATTTCAGTTTAAACTGTAATGTACTACTTTGTAATTTCAGTTAGTTACTAAACGAGGTGTTGATTTGATGATTTATTTATTTCCGCATGTACAAGTTTATACTTGCTTAGGAATTATTACTAACTGTATAGTTTATTTCACAATTCACGGTGGCGGTACTAAATATGCGGCTAGAACTTTATGTGCTTGTTGTGCCCTGCCTTTATCTGTTGTACATAGAGAAGATAGCAAATACATTGTTATACAATGTAGTTATATTATTATAAAAAATATTTATTATACATATAATTCGCATATCGAAAATCTCACCTCCATTAACAACGTTCTGATTTTTCATTTTCACTGTATTAGAGATGGAAAATAAAATGAACCTACACTGAAAGAAATGCGCTTTATTCTTTATTAGAATTCTATATACCATTATAAGACCATTGTATACTATATGTGACAGTTAAACAGGGGAATATTGGATATAAAACGCGTATTGCTAGCACAGTTGTATAGTGACTATAAACCTTATTCTTTATTAAATTATTGTATAACTAGTATACAACGTTTTTTATACCCTTTACGAAATAATAGCAATAACTGTTATTAAAGTGTTCCATATCGTTATTAGAACATCTAGTACTGGTTATAAGTTTTATAATAATAAATGTATTAAACTGTTGTATACTCTGTATGAGTTAAAAACATATGTCATTAAGTTTTCAGAAATTTTATTGGATAACTGTAATTACAAGCTAAGGTTCTAATGTAAACATACATAAAACATACTTTTAAGCATTAAAAATGATGACAAATCGCTCCCAAAACTGTCCAGTTTATTTTCTTAGCAACGATGCACCCGTATTTTCTTGTATTACATGAGAATTTGCACTATAACTCTTCCACCTTAAGAATGAAGCATCCCCAGAAAGGTTGAGCTTCTTTCCATATAATTTTATTTCCTCTGGTTGATTGACTTTATACCCATGCTCTTCTTTGTCACCGTTAACCTTCTGTTCCTCCATCTTATGTAAAACTTAACATCAGCGATTTCTAATAGGACCTACAAAATAATAATTTTTAAGATTTAGACAAGATTTACATTTGAAAAAACAAAACAATTACAAGCCATAAAACAGTTAGATACTTACATAATAATTTTCCATTTCACACAACGCGATATGATCATGTATCCCACAAAACATGTGCATATACTGTCCATTTTCATCAAACTAGACGTGTGTAAGTCGATGCACAGCGGACTGTCGGAAATTTTACGATTGTTGTATTTTCTCTTCTTGAGTAAAGATAATAAAGACGTTGTGGTTTTGTGTGTTTATTTTGACAATGATTGAACATGTATGGACAATAAAAGTGGACTGTATAAGATAGTTGAGTACCGTTCTGCTTCATGCATAGCATGCTACTGAAATCTTAGAAGGGATGAGCTCGTGCGGCGAACCCTAAATCAGCGGCTGGAATAGCCAGGTTTCTTATTGAGTCGGCGCACTTCGCTCTCGGGTCTGACATATGATTATTATTACAAGACTATGAATATAACTTAACAACGATCATAACCGATTATGCACCGAGAGGTGACGATCACTTAACCATTATAAGATGCGTTTTACACGTTAAAAACGGAAACATATTCAGTATAAGAACGAATAATTCTGTTAATACAATTGTTATATACAAATTCGGATACTGGTCTTTATACAACAAATCTTCCCTACTATACAATTGGAATATAAAGTCTATAACACCTAATAATGTATAAGTAATTCATTATAACCTTTATTTCATAGATGCATAAGGTGTATTAAGCACCTTCCAGTTAAACTGATTGAATAATGAGTATGGAGATGATTGCTTTTTTAATAAAAGTTGTATATTGGTTAAAAAAAAATTTAATATGCGCTATACACATTATTCTAGATAAACAGTTTAATAAGCCCATTTCTTTCAGTGTACCTGAACTACAATAGTACCTATATATGATATATTAAATGCAATAAGCAATTAATTTACTAACATTTTGGACCAGTCTATGATTAGGCTGATTTTTCTCCTGACCAGATTTACAAGCCGTTAATTTTCCTATGCCAATAAAGTCTACCCATACACTATAGGATCAGTAACAAACAGTGAACAGAAGACGTAAACAATTAAAATATTTTAAGCCAAAACAGAAATCAATTACAAGAATATCTTTGTCGAGACCTTTGAATTTGCATAGATGTTCAATATGCCAATTAAGAATGAATCACCAAAAAGTTATCACCCTTATATTGTTCAGGGCCAATACAAACATTGTAAATACTAAATAAAAAACAGGAGTGTTTCTTTAAAATCTATTTTGGAATATCCAGCAATTTGCAAAGTTATTTTTTTATACAATAATTAACAATGTAATTGCGTATTTTAAAGATACTAAAGAATATGTTTTAAAACTAATTAGTTCGTATTATTAGCCGCTATTACTATTTTCCATCCCTCTTACCAAATGTTGTGAATTTGAAGTGGACTGTATTTTTATGATGTGTTTGAATTAAATAAATGTTTTGGAATGAACTGCCCTCTATAATGTCTGTGTTGTAACTGTCCCTAGATAAGAAATATATATATGGCAAATGTCTGTCGACGCCTCGACTCCCTCACTGTGCTCACCACTCTTACTGTACGTCACTTCGTAACACCAATGGATAAGTAATTTCTGTGTAATAATAAATATGTAATTATTTATTAAAAATAAAATGCCTTGCAATTAAGTCTATAACGATATAAATTAATTCCTTTCCACAATTTCAGACGATACGCGCACCTGACTCTCGATGAATTTCTTATGTTAAGTGAGAGTTTCGCTAGTGGGCGATAGTTTAAAATGCACTGTCTAGTTTCAATTTTACAAAGCTATTATTTACTTTCAAACAAATTATTAAAGTAATTCGCGCTTCTAGGAAACTTGTTTATTGTCATATTTATATTTTAAACCCTAGTTTATTTGTGGCAAAAAATGTTATTTAGAGTTTCCTAAAAACTACATTTTTTCTAGAAAAATGGTACAAACCGCATCGAAGTGAGATCGTTATTGTAGAAGTTATTTTGGAACTCATTTCAGAATACCTATAGAGGCCTCTTAATAAGAAATTGTATGATGATACGTTGTACAAAAGCCGAAGTGCCTACGAGACCAATGTCTGTCCATTGCATTAATAAGTAAGAGGCAGCAACACCACGCAATTTTCCTCAATTGGGAAGTCGAAAAAGAGCAATAATTTACCTTAAGACCCTCCATTACTCACGGAATGATAAATAAATTTGCATTTTATAAAATGCTTGATAATTAAACCAAAATATCACAGGGAAATAATCTAATCCTCCTAAAAGCATTTTCCTTCCCTGGAGCCTAAATAATCTTTGTGTAAGCCCAATAAAGCATTCTTTGTGGGACACAAATGAAGCATCAGTATTTTACCCCACTTTAAGCCAACAGCGTTATATTAACCAAAAACAGGTTGGCTTTTTGGTGTATAAAGTAAAGTAATTAGAGGCATGAGTTAATTATTCACCAGTTCATATACTTACTTTCTGTAAAGGGGGTTTATAAGGGAAAGCGGTACAAATATTATGGATGCAAAAATAGGTTAGTAATATATGTGTAACAAAATAGCTACTTGAACTAAATTAATTGGTTATTAACTATATTCTAAGGAAAGGAAAGGAAAGCCGTTTGAAATTTCTCCCAATGTTTAGAACTATTTGGGTAGTTAAAACTAACTTTGTATCTAATATGCTATCACTTTCTTGGCTGATGGGGAAAACAGAATTTTATTAAATATAAAATATTCTACACCTAGTGCGACAAATAAATAAGAGCTATAGTTTAGGTGTTATGGTCTCCCAAAATGTAAAAGTTACCTTTATCCATACACAGGGTCACAAAAAAAGTGCGGTAAATTCGAATTTTACCTCAAAATCCTCGGATTAGTTCGATTTTGATGAACATTAAAAAAACTATAGGTTTTCGAGGTTTCAAACCGACTTGAGTAGTTAATGATGGAAAAAAAATATTGGACTTTCTGGTCTGATCAACCCTATAAATCGATAACCCAGTAACCCCATAACCCCGAACCACACAACCCCGTAACCTATTATTTGAAAATTTGGATCGTAAAAACTAATTGTACAATAAAAAAAGTACGATTGTGTTTTTCCACTGTACATACAGAGGCGAAAGATCCCAGGCGGCTTTGTAATACAAATGTATATATTCAAGAAATATACAGGAGCTCGAATGTGCCGGGTTAAGGAGTTACAACGGGACTACAGGTTCAGTACTTCAGTTTTCAGGGTGCTTTTCCGTTGAAAAATACATCTCTGTCGACTACGTTNGGAAACAGAATTTTATTAAATATAAAATATTCTACACCTAGTGCGACAAATAAATAAGAGCTATAGTTTAGGTGTTATGGTCTCCCAAAATGTAAAAATTACCTTTATCCATACAAAATCCCTGGATTAGTTCGTTTTTGATGAATATTAAAAAACTCCTCTAGGTTTTCGATGTTTTAAACCGACTTGAGTAGTTAATGATGGAAAAAAATATTGGACTTTCTGGTCTGATCAACCCTATAAATCGATAACCCAGTAACCCCATAACCCAGTAACCCCATAACCCCGAACCACACAACCCCGTAACCTATTATTTGAAAATTTGGATCGTAAAAACTAATTGTACAATAAAAAAAGTACGATTGTGTTTTTCCACTGTACATACAGAGGCGAAAGATCCCAGGCGGCTTTGTAATACAAATGTATATATTCAAGAAATATACAGGAGCTCGAATGTGCCGGGTTAAGGAGTTACAACGGGACTACAGGTTCAGTACTTCAGTTTTCAGGGTGTTTTTCGTTGAAAAATACATCTCGGTCGACTTCCACACCCCCTTTTGTCCCGTTATACTCTGTTATTATCGCTGGATTTTGAAATTCCCCAGTATCTCTATCAATTTTATCATCGTGATGGAAGCTTGAAAGTACAAGAACATTTTTTCCTGTCTTAGGAATATATGACACCAATATTAATTCTTCTGTATATGCGAATATGCTTGTTCTTTCAGGTCTCGGAGATGGCTTTGAAAATTCCAATGGAAGTTTCCTCTTGTTCTTCCTGACAGCGCCTATAAGTGTTAGCGTGTGTTCTCTAAGGAGAGTACGCACTAAAGGAACAAAGGTGAACCAATTGTCCACAGTGAAATTTCTACCAGACCCGTAGATATTTTCGGTGAGCCTAAGAAATACATATGTTGGTGAGTTTGACATTCTGAAAGAACCAACAGGCTGTGTGCCTGTATAATCCTCCATATTTGCCGTGTAAAACATGTTTGAATCACATAATCCAAATATTTTGAGACCATATTTGTTTGGTTTGGAAGGAATATACGGGCGAAAACTGCATTTGCCTCTGAATATCCCCCCAGCATTTCGTCAACAGTTTTTATTGAACGTATCAAAAATTTCACAGATTAGGGCCAGTTTGTCAAATTTCAGTCTTTCAGTACGGGTTGCCTTCAAATCGAATCTTATGCATCTCATAAGAAACTTAAATCTTTGTTGAGACATTACTAAATGAAACAGTTCAATCCCGTAGCCATCTCGCCTCCAAACATCATCTCTATGAGTACGCTTGCAGAGTGACTTATTCCTCCAAGGTAAAGTAGTCCGATCAAGGTCTAATTTCATTAATATTTGGAAAATTTGTGTCTCTCTCACGTTGATATCTTCCGCTCGTACATATGTCTTCAACATATTTGTTCATGACAATTATGTTGATACTTTCCTTATTTACAAAATAGTTCCACGCATCTATCGGTGTCTTCAGATTTCTTGTAGATACTGTAGTCTGTGGCAAGTGTCTCGTTATGTTTTCTTGCCTGGTTTTACGTTTTTTTTACGTTTCTTTTTTGGGGCGGATGTTTTCTCTAATAGGATGTTTTATCCTTTCCTCAAAATTGAGTGAATAAAAGAATATGACTCGATTACTGGATTTATTTAAAATTATTCATTACCTATATAAGATAAATGCGTACTGACAGATTCATCACTCTCCCCTATATCTTAAATACTCTGCTCACTCCCATTTTCATGATTTGAAAATGTTTCTTTGTCCACTTGTTCCTCATCTGTTTCATCATCAAACTGTTCTACTTCATATCAACCTCTTCTAATAGTCTTAATAGACATTCTTGTTCTTTCTCATAATCCCCATATTGTAACATTTCAGTAAAATAACATATTTACATAAAATAAACTGAAAANTGACTTATTCCTCCAAGGTAAAGTAGTCCGATCAAGGTCTAATTTCATTAATATTTGGAAAATTTGTATCTCTCTCACGTTGATATCTTCCGCTCGCACATATGTCTTCAATATATTTGTTCGTGACAGTTGTGTTGATAATTTCCTGTGGTAGATGTCTCGTTATGTTTTCTTGCCTGGTTTTAAGTTTCTTTTTTGGGGCGGATGCTTTCTCCAATAGGATGTTTTATCCTTTCCGAAAAAATTATTAAAATTATTCATTTCCTATATAAGATAAATTTCATCATCAACTGTTCTACTTCTGCTTCATTATCAACCTCTTCTAATAGTCTTAATAGACATTCCTGTTCATTCTCATAACTCCCCATTCTGTAACATTTCAATAAAATAACATATCTACATAAAACAAACTGAAGATGTATGACCTTACTTGATGCCGTTTTGATAGTCAGATCCAACGTGGGTCGTGTCGGACTTGCAGACCGTATACGTATCGGGTCGTGTCGGTGTGTCAGACCGTTTGCTTGATTAACACATTCATTGTTCACTTTCCAAGATCCAACTCCATACTACAGTTCCAAATGGTCGTTGTCGAGGAATACCTGGCGTACGCAGAAGCGGCTGACCTTGTTTCGATTTAACCGCCAATTTATGAATTTTCGGTCTCAGAGACAAATGCGCAACCCAGAGTATTAAGACATGTCAATAATAATTAATTATTTTTTAGATTTTTAGATCGTTTATCGTGGTATTATTTAGATTGATTAGAAAGTATGTTTTTTACTCTGTCAATTGTTAAAAAAACGAAATTTAAAATTGTAATTGTACTGTTTCCTTTAGAGACATGTGACTGATAAAGGATTACTCCTAATTTTGTTTATCACTGGAGTTGAAAATAAGTTTTAAACAAATTTTTCATGCATTTACAAAATGTGCCTTTTTATTGGATATTAGCAAGGTGGCACAAATAAAGTTTTGGCAGTTTAAATGCGTCCTAATGGTCGCTTGTGGCGCCGTCTAGAATATACAAGAAAATCGTCGACAAATTCGAATTACTCATCCCAAAATTGTCCGGGGGATATGAAATTTCACGAGGTTAGCTTGAAGTAGTCGAAAGATATAAAAGAAAATCTTATTTACCTTTTTCAACTTTGACACCCTGTAGTTACGTTATTATCAATTTTTGAACTAAGGCAATATAACCTCTTCTAGTCTGCATGGACTATAGAAGTTTGTTTTCTGCCAAGGCAGGTCGAGGGTTAGATGTCTAGGTGTTCACCGAAAGGCTTTATCTCAGATTGACGAATGGATGGGAAAAATAAAGTTCAACCGAGACAAAAATGTCTATTCACCTATTAGGCGCCACTAGGGATTTTCCTGGATGGATGTCTCTATTTAATTGCCCCTCTTTCCTAGTAGAGTGACTCAGCTATACACTAATTAAAATCAAGGGACTTACATCCTTACTCCCAAGTACTTGCTACATCTATTTGTATTATCTCATATGTAACTACAGGTTTCTTCTACAGTTTACTACAGGTTTATCAGGCTACTACCACAGGTTCAACTCTATACGTAATAAAGGTTAGTTTTGCTACTATTACGGGCTTATCTCTACTACTACAGGTACAGCTAGCAATTCCAAAATATTTAAAAGAACAGTCTCAATCAGTACAGACAAAAGGATAAACGACACGTGGTTGTACAAATACTATTTTATAACAATCAAAATTTACAGAATTCTTAATTTCAATCACAGTCATTATACAAATTCATTCCTTTATCATGGTGTTTGTTGCACTATAAAATCAGAGACCTCGTGGTCATGGGTTCTTGGCAGTCAGAACTTCTCAACGAAAAATGTCGGAGGACTTCCTTCCATCCAGCGGTCTGGTTTTAATTTAAATTTAAAATTCCGCGGCAAAACCGTATAGACAACTCTGAATGCACATCGATGTATTATCGATTGTCTATATAGCCTGTCTCATCTAGTGGTTTTATTTCCAACAAGAAAAATGACAACTGGTTTAACCACTAAACTTAACCAGTATTTGGCTTTAACAATAGTATTAAAAAAAGTTTAAATAATAACCACTGCCATCTAATTGGACCTGTACTTTGAAATCTGAATTGGTGACTAACATGGTAATACATAAATTAACTGCTATACAAAATATCTACATGAACTCAAATCCACAGGTTGGTTATACAATAAGGTGTTTACCTATTGCATATATTCCTAATTACATTGTTGGTGTAAATAACCACTAAACCTAAGCTTCAAAATGGTGCAAAGTTCAAAATATGGTATACTTGTATGATATTTTGCAAGGCGATGTTGACACTAATCGAAATAATATAACAAAAAAAGTTTGTATATTATAAGAAGTTTAGTTAGATCGACTTATTTTGAGCCGAACCATATCTGGTGGTACGTTGTACAGACCGTTGTACAGTCAATGTAAATTCATACTTGTCACTTATTTACGTCAAATACAGAAAAAATATAAAGGAACTGAAGTAACACATTTAAAAATATACAAACGACAAATATACATCGTATGAGGAAAGTATACGAAAAGTTCGAACAGTACAATCACTATAAAAGAGCACATAGGTACACTCACTACTCATTCGACAATTCTAAACAGCGCACTATGTATTTGAAAAATGCGTTATATTAGATTAAATAGCTCAAGCCAAATGGAGTACGTTATGAAATTTTTATTTAGATACTAAAAGCAGCTTACGGCTTAGTTTTCATAGTCTTCGATGCTGCAGAGGACCTTCCGTCTTCATTATAGGAAAAAGATGCAGAGGAAAATGAAAACAGCGGAACCGACATATTAAAACTTTTCGGTTTATCACACAAAAACGAAAGCACACCGAATTGGTCAGTTAAAGTCTCTGGTACATAATATGAAAGCCGCAAATCCATATCGTTCAAATAAGTACTGATAAAAAAAATGACAAATACAAATGCGAGTTATTTTTAATGAAATCAGTACCTGCTAAATTAAATAAAAGCCGACTATATATAACAAAAATAATGAATATTGACATTTATGTTCAATTAATTTATATATTTTATATGTAGGTATAAAAATATTTACAAATGTATAAAATGTAAATATCCACAATTTTATCACTAGTATTAAATGAAATAAAAAATATGTCATTTCTTATTGACTAACTGATTAGGAAAAAATAAACATTCTCATAAAAACCGTTTTATTGCTAGTAAATTGTTTTCCATATAAATTATACATTGTTAAACTATACAGGGTGTTTCTAAAATAGGGTTCCAAACTTCTGCTGCGTTTATAACTCATTAAAATAAGCCAAAAAGGTCCTATTAACATGTGCCCTAAAACGCACCCTTAGGAAGGTATATGCCCTTAAAAGGGCTCAAACAAAACTGTTTTTTTTTTTTTCAAATAAATTGCAGTTATGAAGGATCCGATCATTTAATAAATAATTTAGGACATAAACTAAGACTATTTAAATTTAGAGTTACACTTACTAATTAAAGAACTAATTACTACTGCAGACAATAGCTAAATGTGAAATAGAAAATAATGGGATTAAAATTAGTAATAATAAGTTAAATTACAAGAACTGCTCGAAGTGACCACCTTGCATTTCGATGCATAATCTAGCTCGACGCTTCAATGATTTGCGAACTCTTTGGAAAATTCTAGGTGTTTGCCTTATTTCCATGCACGCGGTTTCAATTTCCTCCCGTAGTTGCTGAATGGTCTCAATTGGAATTTTATAAACCTTTGCCTTAAGTTGACCCCACAAAAAATAGTCCAGGGGGTTAAGGTCAGGGGAACGTGGAGGCCAGGGAACAGGACCTCCTCGGCCTATCCATTTTTCTCCATACAACTCATTTAAGTGTTGTCTTACATTATGTAGGTAATGAGGTGGCGCCCCGTCCTGCATAAACCATATGCTTTGGCGTTCAATTAAAGGGACATCTTCCAAAAGTCCTGGCAAGTCGTTAACTAAAAAATTGTAATAATCCTCACCATTCAATCGATTAGGCAACACAAACGGTCCGATTAGCCGATCGCCTAAAATGCCTGCCCAAACGTTGACGGAAAACCGAATCTGATGTCTGGACTGAAATATGCTGTGTGGGTTTTCATCAGCCCATTCATGAGCGTTATGAAAATTGACATAACCATCTTTACTGAAGCTTGCCTCATCCGTAAACAAAATAAGAGATGCAAAATTCGGAATCCGCCTCGATTTTCGCAAAAACCATTGGCAGAACTGCCGACGTGGTTCGTAGTCATTCGGATTTAAAGCTTGAACACGCTGGATATGAAAAGGATGAAGTAGTTGTTCGCAAAGAATTCGCCAAACTACGGAAAAACTTATGTTATGCATACGTGCGACACTTCTTACACTAACCCTTGGATTGTCCTGCACAGCTCTCAATACATTTTCTTCCATCACCGGTGTTCTTACAAATCTGTCTCTGCCACGATCATTTACTCTTGGTTGGAACGAACCATTTTCTCTTAAACGTTGATGGATCCTCTGAAATACCTGTCGAGAAGGAAGTCTTCTATTCGGGTATGCTGCCGCATACAGACGCCTCGCTTCTGATGCATTTCCAGCCGCACGGCCGTACATAAAGTGCATATCTGCCATTTCCGTGTTTGAATATGACTCCATTTTATGAGTTGCAATAATGTTGTATACTTAAATTTTCCACTCACCACTTTTACTAATTAAACACTGCAAAGCTCAATTGACAGTTTATCAATAACTTAAATTGTTAAGCGTTGTGGCAACGTCAGTCTTTTATTTGCCATGGTAAACAGATTTTTGTAATTTTTGGCCTAATAACTTAAAGAGCAGAGTAATTTTCAAACTCAATTTACTCGAAAACCATTGGAAATATCGATTTGGACAAAGATAATATTTTTTACGTAAAATTGTTAAGATTTTATAAATCTGTAGAGAAAATTGTAAAAAAATTGAAATAAAAAAAATTACGGGCCGAAAACCCCCTTCACCAACCTAAATGGGACGCATATGATTTGCATGTCGAAAAACGGAGTAGCCCATGTTATTTAACGTAAAAAGTTATGTAAGACCCATAAATTTTTTTCTATTTATTTGCGACCGTTTTGTCAATAACAGAAAAAAAACAGTTTTGTTTGAGCCCTTTTAAGGGCATATAACTTCCTAAGGGTGCGTTTTAGGGCACATGTTAATAGGAACTTTTTGGCTTATTTTAATGAGTTATAAACGCAGCAGAAGTTTGGAACCCTATTTTAGAAACACCCTGTATGTAAATATCTGCATACATAATATACAAGAAAATTAAAATAATTTCATATGTATTTCTATAATAATTCAGCACAAAATGAAAATTCTTTGTAATTCATGTGTGTGTTTTCTCCAGTACATATTCTTTCTTGAATTCGTGTTTTCTGTTGTTGTTCTCAATTCAACATATGTCCATCATGACGAAGAAGAACTGCTTCTTCTGTTTGCTTTGAGCAAGACGGAAAAGAAAATGGGTGCATAAAATAAACGAAAAAGATAGTCAGGATGACGAACATCATACTGTAACTGTAAAATACTAGAATACGGTATTTTGGGGTCTAAAATTGAGCCGAAAAAGTACACATGTCCGAATAATTTCAGAAAAAAAAAACATTTTACTAGCGAAAATAATTAGTTATATTCTGCGTACATTAACAATTTTCCTTTTAAAACGGGTCGAATCAACTCATTGTATCAATATCAGTATTGGATGTTTTATAAAACATACAGTAATTTCCCTATTCAAATTTTCTGAAACATTTTTAAAAAGTTTGAAGTTATGTACCTTATCCTCTGAGGTAGTGCGGTACTGGAGATAATTTAATTAAAATTTTTTATCCTTTTTATGACTTAAGAATATGTGCTCAGAATGTAACTTTGTAGTAAGTTATAAAAAATCCCCAACGCACTCGAAAGCTACGGAACCATAACGTTTATTAATATCATCACAAAGTTATTGTTTATTTATTTATAGATAATTATAACCATTCAATTTCACTTAAAATGCAATTATTTTAATAATTTCTTAACCGCATTCTAATGGCAGCACTGTAGTTTTCTACAATCAGTCTTCATTAACTTCATAACAGATCACGTTAATATTTTATTTTGAGTAATTTGTAATAAGATAGTCAATTTATGCTTCCCCAGTTCCGAAAAATTGTTCCATTTAATTTATGTTTATCTTTATCGTTTAATTTCTGTGTCACTTTCCTTTGTTACTTTACAATTCTACCTATTTCATAGTACCACACTTAATTTAACTTATATTGAGCTACAATTGTTATTCTTG
This sequence comes from Anoplophora glabripennis, assembly GCF_000390285.2. Taxonomy (NCBI): domain Eukaryota; kingdom Metazoa; phylum Arthropoda; class Insecta; order Coleoptera; family Cerambycidae; genus Anoplophora; species Anoplophora glabripennis. The sequence continues at coordinate 423,224 of NW_019416238.1, forward strand.
TGTTTTACAATGTTTTCTTAACGTATGTTTAATTCTTGGTTATATCTTCTAGAAATTTTCTTTTCCGCAAACGGTTTTATATATTATGTCATGAATAGCTCCGCAGCGCAATGTTCAATTTCCTGTCTTATATGTAAAACAAGCCGATATTGCTGTAGTGTACTGGTATGGAGCAGTACGTTAATGCCCCTGCCCTCATTTTAGTGCATGAGCGAATCGTTTTTTCCTTGTAGCATATTGCACACAAAGGATATAACAATCTAACCAACATTAGTTTTATTTTCTTTAATAAGTTCCATATGGATATATTATTGGTTATTTCTTATTAAACACTGTTATAGATAATAATTTTGTTCCCAGAGCAATCCAGAAGAGTTTCCAATAGTCAAACACATGTGAATTCCGATATATTGCGATTGGTTTTAAAAGTTATAAGGTCACAAAATTAATTGTATAGAATCATTATTACTAGGACCAAAGCTAATGCATGTATTAATTATTGTTTGAATAAATAATTTTTCATTTAATTAAGAAAACTTTTTTTTTTTTTTTGTTTGCTCAAATAAACTACTGAAACGCCTATCATTCTATGTTTTTAATTTAGTATATTCCTTCCATCGAATTTTTGGAACTCGTAATTATTAGCACAAACAGATAAAACAGCAAAGGAAGAACATAAGTGCATATACACCAAATTTGAATTATTGACATATTGGTTAACGTCCATAAAATTGGATATAATATAGATAGAGATAGATCAGAAATGGGAATACGCATTTATATACCCCATAGAAAATTGCCTTGCAGTGTCCGCCACTGCTTCAACTTTAGATATTGAACTCGCATAGTTAGGAAAATTACATGTGGAACGTACCCTTGTCGGATGTTGTTTTCATAGAAAACATTCACATGTTATTGCTGTAAGGCAGCTTCAGCTTTTACATTTTTATGTGTACCCATTTGGGTTTTACAATATACGTTCACCTAAAAGTAAGATATATTTCGTGGTAATAAAGAAAAGAAAGTATATTATTCCTTAAAATAATTAGTTTATCCATAACCATAATCTTAAATCTTAAACCTATCTATATCTATAATCAAGTTAGTAAAAATACTTTAACTGAAAAGATAATGCTTAATATTAAAAGATAAAGCTTCATATTAAAAATAGTAATTGTAATATAGACTATCAATTTACGAATGTGTATAGTGTCTATAACATCGTCTAACAGGTCTGCTATGGTGAATACAAAGCAGTTTTATTAACTCTTCAATTTCTGCTACTTTAGATCTTGTAAGTACTCACTGGTAAGAATCCACTTTCTCCTTAAAGTAATAATCTTCAGAATATCACTTCCGACACCTATTTGTACTAAATTTCTTTTTTTTAGCATTTAGCATTTATATATACAAAAATTTACAAACTTTGACAACATTGACATTTTACAATAATAAAATTACAACAACTTTTTCTCGAAATTTTAGTTTTTTAAAAAGGTCATTGAACAATGTCTACGTTTCTAAGAATGAGAAAGAAATAGAGCATATTCTACAAATATCTTCAAACAAATACGTTTATAAGTCTATAAACAAAGGACATCAGGTGATTGTCGCTAAAATGTATTTCATATATATTCAATTTCAATTGTTTTTGGCAAAGGAAATATAGGATTGCATTGACGTGAATTGAGTCTGTCGAAGTTTGCCTATTATAATAATTTCTTCCAGCTTCTGCAAAAAAAATATAATACCTACTTAACGATACGTCAGAACAGATTGATAGGTGTTTGTATTGACACCTCATTGTGACTAAACCCTATGTACTGTTATTTTTACTCTTAAGTGAATCACCATTACTATTTCTTTGTAAAAAATGTCTACATTCTCGCTATAATGAGGAATGCCAATGAAATTTGATCAACGTAAAAAGTAAATTAATGTACTTTTACGTATTTTATGTTTATGTACTTTCAGGATAAAATTTCACATATCGAAACGACCTTACTCATTTATTAGAAATTTTATTCTCCTAAAGTGCTGGCTCATATGTCATGCTAACAACTTATGTTTAAAGCATTAAGACACCGTTGAGCTCAATCGAGTAGGTTGCGTGTATATTTTAATGTAAGACATTTTTATTTACACACGCCAGTTTGCTAGTTCGGCCGTTTGTGAAATTAACATACAAATACGTTTCTATATTTATTTAGTTGTCGACTGTTAACATTCCTTTTAATTTAGTAAATAAGGGATAATAAATTCTAGCTCATTCTAACAAAGATTGTTTATCAAGGTGGATATGATCGAACTGTGGTCAGTTCATATACGTCTATCTGCTAATTATATTTTAGCTTAGGATGTCTCTTTAAGGATCCTGCAACTTTTACTAATGATTTTGATTAGATAAATTTTTTCTGGAAATCAGAATTTTTGTCACAAGTAGCACTTTGCAAAAGTCAGTAAAATTTCAACTTTTCTGGAAGAAGATGATTTATTAATTTTTATGTAACTGTCTTTAATAATACTTAATGTTTTTTTTATGAATGAAAAAAGTACGAGATTTTACGAGACCTAGATGCTAGACGCACTCTAGCGATTTCTCTAATTCAACATAAAAAAATATGGTGTTACTCGGTAATACGTCTGATTGGCCCGTAAAGCATTTGTTACCAAAGTCACCATTTTCTTCCAACGCTTCTTCTTTCGAAAATTTATTAGCGTCTTGATCACCTCGCGAATCCCACATCGTGGAAAGTTGTTCAATTTCGATAATAAATCTATCGAATCGAAGTTTGCCATCACTAACATACAGGGTGGCCCAATAGTGTGAGAAAGTTTAATATCTCCCTTAAAAAAATTATAGTAATAAATATTTTATGGGAGTGGTGTAGGTACTTAAGAAAGTTCACATATTAAAAATATTTTGAATTAAACAGGGTGATGCATTCTTTTTAAATTTTGTTAAAATCTACTTTTAATCATTAAATTTAGCATTTTTCTATTATTAACTTACTAACTTATTCATCAAGTTAGTCCCGGACAAAAACAATTAATTACCTTCACAATTTTAATTTTGTTACTGTTGACGGATAAAGGATAAATTATAAATTTTGTTATTTTATGTCAAATTCATATCCTACTAGAATAATAAAAAGTAAAGTTTGCAAAATTAAAGGGGTTTTGCTAGAGTGCCAATATTTCTGAAAATAGAGATTTTAGGCATAGGATATTTTACAAAAGTTGTAGATAATTAACATATTAATCCAAAAATAAAATAATATACCGGGTCTTTCATTTAAATAATCGAGAAAATGCCCCTCGAAATTCGCTAAACTGGTGGTTATGTGTAAAACACCTTGTACAAAATTCTAAAGATTTTGCTATTTTGTTGTTTGTCCACAACTTTGGTCCGCATGATTACAAAATATTTTTTCTTACTGGTAGTACTTACCTACACAGTGGATTGATTTACAGAACCCTGTCCCAGCGAAAATTATTTTATTTTTTCAAATAACTTGGCATTACCGCATCGAATACAAACAACAAAGACATCACTGGAAAGAGATTTTTTTGTAAAATACAATTTGTAAAAATATACAGAGTGTTCCATTTAAGAAAAACCAACTTAAAAATGCTCCGCCCTAATGCATCACCCTGTATAATTCAAAATATTTTTAAAATCTGAACTTCTTTAAGTACATCACTCCCTTAAAATATTTCTTTTCAAATCTTTGTAATAAGGGAGACATTGAACTTTGTCACACTATTGGGCACCCTGTATGTACCACGAACAATGTACAATACAGAATCTCTGAGATCGCTGGACTGAGCCACTAAAGTGGTCCATGTGAAGAGGTTGGAGCAACATCTGGTGAACACTAGTGGCGGAAACTAGTGACTATCACAAAAAATTGACAGTATCGTTCGTCTGAAAAGAAGGGCGTTTTTAACATATAAAGTAATGGCAAGTTAGAGCCGGCCACCGAGTAGCACTACTCAGTAAGTAAGGCCTCACTCACTTTGTCACTTGCTTGACCTGCGCATCTTGCGAACAAGATAAGTTTGATCAATTGTACAGTCTCTTGTAACTTTTTATAAGTTATTTGATGCAAAAATCACTCTCAAAATTATTTTGTCGTTTACTTATTGCGTTCCACTGAAAAAAATCATAAATTAAACAGCCCCACAAAGAAAGTGGACGTCAGAAAAATAAGACCATATATTACTGGGGTTGCTGAATTGGAATCCGGTGTCCGTTTGACCCGATTAGTTCTGGGTTAAGGTCAGGTCAAGGTCAAATATAAAGAATCAATTGCCAATGAAGCAAACCTACAAATCTATACGTTTTTGGGGTCTCTGAATCCGAATCCGAGGTCCGTTTGACCCAATCAGGTGTGCTAAATACTTTCAAACCCTAAACTCAAAACACTCAAGTTAAGCGTTTATGCGTGTTAAAATTTGAGTAACAAATAAGATTGGTTTTGAACCCTAAAGTTAAGATTTATTTGACTGGGTACCTAGGTAGATTGTATATGAGATAATTACTGAAAACGTAAAAGAAATACCATAATAGTTAGATGTAGTGATTCCATGTGATTTATCAAGGCAAAGTACCTCTTACCTTGAAAAAAATGTTCTCAATAATCTCAATCGACATGGACTCACTGTGTAAAGTTTATTTAATTAGGCATATTGATACTAGAATTTTATCATGTCAAAACAATTAACTCGATAGTCAATCGATGGTGTCAGAATTAGAAGTTTGAGAAGTGTCAGCTGTGAGAAGAAGTTAACCGAGGTTAAGTATAATTTTCACAAATTTGGATAAATCATTTCCTATCAAAACTTTTTTGTATGCCTTTCATACCCAACTTCCAAGAGTCTTAGAGTCTTTAGGAATATGTTTAGGAAGAAACGTTACTCCTTTTTCTTGATTTGACGTGAGAGTCCTAAAAGTTTATTGTTGTTAAATCATGTTACCATTTATTATTAGTGTTGAATTAAGTGTTACCATCCCTCCCATTCGTTTCTTTTAGTGAAGAAAAGAGCAATTGATTCGGAACATTCATTCTTTAGTTCATCAAGACATTTGTTTCATAAATTTTTAAATAAACTGGTAAAGGATAAAATGAATCATTTTAGAATTTAAAATTTCTCCTTTAACTATATAAAGAAATTAAATTTTAGTTTGAAAGAATATGATTACTTAAATCAATAGGTTTCAGTGCAATGGATTTCTTTTTATACCTCAAGAGTGGATCTAAATGGACAGCTTTTCGAAGTTTAAATGATAAATTGTCAAATTACTTATTCAAAATATGATTCGATGCTATAAGATTGCGTTTCATCTTACGTTAATACTTGAAAATTCAAATTAAAGCTTCCTGGCAATATATATAATTTGTATCCACAAACAATTCTACAAAGGACTAATAAATCGTTCCTTTGTGAACTGCGAAGCTTTACATTTCCCTAATTTCGACCTCAGAACATTATAAATATTAAGCAAGCGGGGTCCGTCTTTTTTGGTAAATAAAGTGGCTGTAATTATTAACATGGATTAATTATTCTTTTGTTTGTATCAGTGGGATAAGGTAGATAAAAGATATATAAATTAGGTTCCAGAAGAACGGGAAAAAAGGGGCATTTTCTGCTATATAAATTACATTCAATACACTGTGAAATTGCTTGAATTACACGATGTTAAAGCTAAAACGGGTGCTGAGATGCAGAGAGTGAGTCTGCGTTCGATTGTTCTTTAAATTAAAGTGAGAAATGACAAATAACAAAAAAATAATTAAACTTTATCTCAGTATCCTTCACCTCAGAATGATAACTTCGGGGATATATTAGAAGTAATACAAAAAAGTTTCTTGAAAATACTATTATAAAACAGTAAGTCACTAGTTAAAAAAATATATTATGATCAAAATTGTTGAATTTGATAAACCGTGAGAGCGGGATTGTAGAAGCGTAAAGAAAAATTAAAAACAAATAAAAAATCCTAACTGATAACGTATATATGGTGTTTCGTGAGAAAGTATACAAACTTTGACAAGAATTGCTCAGGTTCAAACACGCAGAAACGTTTATGTCCGAAAATACATGGTTTCCGAGATATAGTTTCCTTTAATGGAGGAGTCATTAAGCGCGGATTTCGGCCCAATTAGAAAAATTTATGATTTTTATAACTTGGAGCTAGACAAACAAAATTCAATCGATTTTAACTCAGACGAACACACACCCCATCATCCACTGCCCTACATACGCTCTAATAACCGACCCACATCCAACTACTATGACAGGTAGTAATAGCAAAAAAATGACTTTTTACACGTCTCTAGGGCCAGACAAGCAATATTCATTTGTTTTGTGCTAAACGGATTCAACCCACCCATATCCAACTATTATGACAAGCAGTTCTGTCACAGAAATGACCCTTTACGAGCGGCATCGCGAAAATTCCCCACAGTGTAACAGTGATGCATACTCTAACTACTAGTAGACGCATCCGTTTATACTGAAAGTGAGTTTTTTAGAGAAGATAAAGGAGAAAATGAAACTTCAGAAGAGGATGATGGTGATTAAAAATCCGCTTTGTGAGAGCTAAGGCAGCAATCTACTGTATCCACGTCGTTGTTCCTGGATAACGCCACCTAAACTGACAGTCAACAAAATGTTTTTAGCATCTATAAAAGATTTATTCTAATGAAAGAAATATCGTTGAGAAGATAGCAAAAACCCAAAGGCGGTGAACCAAACTGTATTAGTTTAGTTTCGCTATCCGAACTTCAGTTTGCATTTGCTTGATGGAGCTTCAGCTTTGCTTTACCAGCTAAAACTTCTGTTAGAGTTTGAGTTTCCATGTCTGAGCTTCAGTCAGAGTTTCCCTGTCTGGGGTTCAGATTTAGTTTGCATGTCAGAGGTTTAGTTTGAGTTTTCTTGGCCATGAACTGTACCAGTCCGTTATTCCGGTTGAGCTTGGCTGTTCGAGACCTAGTTTGTGCTTATCTGATCTTCAGTTTGAGTTTTCTGGCATTCTTGCCTATCACAATAGTTGGATTAGAATTATGATGTCTGACCCCTAGCTGTAAAAATCATGCACTTTTTAATTTCTAATTAGGCCGAAAAACTCCCTATTGACCCTCCTCCTTTCTTAATTTATTTTTTATATTTTTAAAACATGTATCTATTGCTTCACAAAATTTTATACATTAATTCTTATAACTGATCGATGGTAGCCGATTTTTTTCAAGGCAGGTCCTACGCCTGTTTTTAAATTATGTTTGTATGCCTTGTTTAAACAAATAATAACAACATTTTTTTATTTTCTTACACATTGGAATTTGATGGTGAACACTTCGAACACCAAAGTTTTCTGTATTTTTTTTTTAAATTCATTCATGTTAAAGTGTTACGGTAAACATTACATTTTATGTTTAATTATCGATTTTTTGTTAATATTTTCGTTTATCAGATATTTTGTGTTAAATTACATATTTATTAGAACCGAAAATAAAGTGCAATCTTTTTAATATGGCGTTTTCAGAGAAAGATTTTTTACCTATTTTTACTTGAAGAATATCAATTTAAATTTTACACAGTTCTTGTATTTGTATTATATTTCAATTCATTTATTTACTCCATTCAGAGAATAATGGCTTAAGTGTTTTCTATTAAGGTGTCAAAACAATTGCAGAAGGACAGTACAATAAGTAGACAAACTTGTTGACGAGAACTATATTAATTTCAGCGCTGAGGGTAGGTAGTTCTGTGCTGTATATTTTAGTAAGGGAACCTTTGTTTTAACCTACAAACGTTGTTTCAAACGTTGTATGAATATATTTGTGGTTAGGCCATTATCAAATCTAAATTCATGCAAAATGTTGTTTTCACCGCATAACCACTACTGCTATAAGAGCATTTAGGTATTTTACTGTATTTCTTGTTCTCCTGTCAGAAACATGGAAATATCGTGTCTAGTTTCAGCACTCTATGACAATAGGTCGAAAAAATGAATTCTAATGTTCCTAGTCAATGTTACATCTATTTTTAAAGTGTATTAAATTACGACTGATTTTCTGAAAACAATGTTAAAATGATAGAAATAAGGCCGCTGTTATTTTTATGAGTTCATAGTAATAGAAATTATAATAAAATTCATAAACAATGATTATTCATAAATTATTAACTTTTGTAATTGGCATTAAAGAATGCTTTGGAAAGTGCAGTTTAAGAAACAACATACATTATATTTTTTATTTTCAAAAACAATATTTATCAGCCCCAAATATTTTTTTCTATTTGATACACTACTGAAGTCAAAAATAATTTTTTTACGAGGGTGGTTTGAAGGGGTAGCATTGTTATTTGTGCAGTAAATATGTCAAATATGTAAAATTAAATTTCAGATGACTTTAGCTTTTATCTTTAGTGACTGACTTAGCGGTGAAAATATATGTTGGGAATAATTTAAACATTGGTTTATTACAATTTCATGGCAGAAGTAAGACAATTGTCCTAAACATGCCTTAAACAAATATTGCTCCCTTTCAACCTACAGGGTCTTAAGTAAAAAACAATAAGAAAAATATTTATAAGATTTTTTTTATTATTTAGAGAACCATTGGGGTAAATATTATCTACACTATTCATACAATAGACCAAGAACAACAAAAATGTATTTAATTTTGTATAATTGGGTCGAAAATTAAAAATTGCGAATCAAATACAGATACCAGCTAGAGGTTGAGAGCTTTTTTCTTTCGCTTCTTAAATATTTATTTTAATTGAGATGCTCCTCACAACCATTCCTGTAACATCAAAACAACTGAATGGACTTTGTACTAATATGACAAAAAACTTTGTGGTCCATCGAAACGTCTTCTGCAGCTCGGAATAATACGAAAGTCAGACTATTTCAAAAGTGGTTACCGACATTACAAATTGGGTGAAGTAGCCTTCTTTATTAATAAAATAAGCACACAAAAGAAAGTGCTTTGCTCTTTTCATCAAACCATCTTATTATTATGTTGAACTCACTGAACAATAATCTGAAGTCAGTTCGGTGCCAGCATCCAACGTTTTCGAGAAAACGCCTTCTAAATCCAAAAAAAAACGTCGTGAGAGAAGCCGGTCACATATTTTCACCATCTTCGAAAAAACGCTTACTCAATTAAGAAAAGGGTATTTTATGTATATACCACGCAGGAATGTGATTTAGGATAAAGTGTTCAGAAGTTATTTTTTAATTAATGCTTTGGCTTATAGCGAACTCTTTTGTCTTCAAACGACCCTACGTAATAGGTTTCTCTTTTTATTTGTAATTTTACTTTCTATTTTCAACATTATATTGACGTCCCAATTAGCCTGATACCTTTTTTCCATTTCTTATAAATCTTGTTGAAATTGCTTCGCTACAGTCACCTAAATTTACGCGGAAGTATCCACGAAATAGTCCATAAAGTGCAGTTCCAGATTCATTAAACAACAAGGTTTCTGGATCGCTCCACCATTGCCACGATTTGAGTTTTATAATTGTGATTTTCGTTAATCTACAAAAATGCTTTATTATATTTTTGAAGATTTCCCATGCAGTCTTCTCAGTTTCATTCATTTTCAAATACAATATATTCATCATGCAACATTTTATGAATTGAGCCCTCTTTCAGTTTAGTATTGCATATTTCGAGAAATTTGTTTCCCAAATACTCGGAACATTTTCCTTCTTTATCCAAAGCGTTAACGAAGTTTCATTCCTCCAAGTTTTATGTGTTGTAGAAGAAGCAAAACCTTGGATGTATACAGCAAAGCTGCGTAGGTGACGTTAAAAGATCCTAAATTCAGATCTCTTCGGCAATGCCAAGATATCTGCTCACAGCGATTCTTCCTATCTCTACTGTCTCATAAACTTAGAAAACAAGGATACTTCTGAATGCTGACCAAGATAATAGCAATGATATTGAAATTTCCACAAATTCACCACTTGTGCTCAAAATATATTCAGAGATAAAAAGAGAAAGAGAAACCCAATACATAGATCCTATTAATACAAAATAATTCGCCGCAAGAGTTAAATAAGTAAAACTGAACACTTTTGCTTTAAATGGCATACCTACCTATGGCTTATATTTTTTATAAATTAAATGTGCATTCTCTCGAAAGTGGTGGGTGCTGGTGCCACGCCAACTTAAAATTCGTGTTTAGCGTGTCCGAAAATATGGGGGTAGGGTTAATGGAACCCAGTATATGAACCACAGCTTCTCCCATGACGTTACAATCCTCAACTCATATTTTGAAACTTTGAAGAGCATTTCTTCGACAATGGTAGATGCTGGCGCTAAACTATCTCAGATTCGTGTTCAGTGGGTTCGAAAACATAACAGTAACATGATTTGATCAAAAGAACAGACCACTATTTTGTCTACCTGTGCAATTTTAATATTTTAGAAATTCGGGTACTAAAAGATATACTTAAGTTTTCATCATGATCAATAGTTATCGAAATATTAATAAAATTTAACATAGTTTCTTAAACATTGAAATCTTATTTATGGAAAGAAAGTTCTAGAAAAATTGCACCAGACACCATCTATTACATGACCGATAAAAGGTTTTAAATATTGGTATAGGTACCAGTAAAATAAAACTTCACATCACTTCAGTGTTTCATCATTTTGGTACCTGCTGAATATCTTCAAATGGAATCTTACAAAATGATCCGTTAATAGCTAGCGTGTAAGATTTTTCTATGCCGCACACTACCATAATGAGACATGAAAACTAATATATCTGTAACAAAAGCCGGGATGTGTGGTAACTTATTTATTAATTCTCGGAACTGATGGGCCAAAAAGTAAAATATTTCAGTCAACACTAATTTATCGAAAACTTAAGGGTTTTCAAGTAGGTTTAGCGTCGCCACAAAGCCGTCCTTCTGAGAAGGCTTAATAAAATTGAACAGTATTTTTGAACAAGTTCACTTAGACTGTCGGGGCTATGTGTTGAGCATCTGGTATAAAAAGAAACATCGATATTTCAAATAACACGCGAAATGCGTTCCAAAATAATAATAGAATAGCTGGTTTTTAGGCGGATTTTCCAAGCTATAAGAATAGATTAAATGAGACTGACTAATTCGTCCAGTTTTGCTACACGGAGTCACTAGAGGAAGGCTAGAGTTACTTGTAAGTCCAGTTAGTCACATAATTATTTATATAAATGTAAATTCAGTCCATTAGATAACTATTAACATGTCATAGTTATGCCAAAGCGTTTTGATATTCAGGGTTCCCAGCAGTAAGATAAGAACAGAAATGTCTGGACCCAAGAAATGGGCGTGTCGAAGCGAGGTATCGAATTCAGGAGAGATCTCGAAAAAAAAGGCAGATTTTCCTTGGGTTCCACATTGAGCAGTCTACTTAGTTTTAGAGTCTCATAATGGATAAAGTCATTCCAAATTTTGCTATGACTCGCGCATTCCCTGAATCTCGGTACGCTGTCGCGTGTCAATAAATAAATTAATAATGTTGGGCGCAAATGCGGCCTGCGTAATAAAATATGCCGCCTCCTCTCCCGCACAAGTCTCTGACTAATTCTCGTTGTTAGAATGAGGAGTAGAGATATTATTATTATTATTATTGTTATTAAAACGCTTCCTGGAAGTTTTGGTGTTTCTTTTTTGTTCTTCCAACTTAAGTGTCACCCTATACAACCAACTACTGGATTGCCTTGTACATGAGCGACATACGGTAAGTGTCTGGTATTCATTCTCTGAACGTACAACATTTTTAAGTTCCCACGTATTAATTAAAGTGTAATGATAATTATAAACTCCCTTTCGAGAAGTTAATAGTAAACTATTAACTTCTCGTTCTCGTTAACACCGTTTTGATACTGGTCATAGCGGAAGATAGATAAGTAAAGAAATAACCCCTCAGGTTACAGATCACTGAAAAATAAACCAGAAATAATCTACTTGATGTGATGTTTAAAGATACTCAAGCTAAATAATGAAATATTCCTTACATAAAAATAAAATAAGCCTTTAATAACTCTGTGTTTGTGTCCAGGAACAAGTTGGTAACTTTATAATCAAAGAAAGAGGTTTACGCAGTAAATTTGAAGCTGAAATAATTGAATTCGACATACAAGTTTCTAGTTTCTACATTAGGTAATATGCAGAATCTTACAGTTCTTTAATATCCATTTTAAATTAATTGGTTTCCAACAAAATTCTCGGTGGGATACAAATTATTATGTAATTTACTTTGTAGTAGTCTCCATACTTGGTTATTATTACCTTAAAAATGGTACCCAAGATAAAACGTCCAAACTCTTAACTTCCTTAGAGCATGTTTAGCTTTAGATATGAAAATTATATTTATTTTAAGTATATCACAATCAAATTAAGAAAAAGTGATGAAATTTTTTGATTTTATTTGGTATCCTTATAAGTAGATACGCCAAAGGGGACCTAGTTGTAGCCCCAAAATTATATAATTCGGTACTGCATCGGTTTACGAGTTCGTGAACTACTGCGAAAATGGAATGTGAGAATAAAATTAAGTTGGGAATAGATCGAACCGTTGAGCCAGAAACGGGTGCGGCAAAATTCGTTGCCAATCTGATTACTTCAAGTCATGAATCATTTAATGCCGATAAAGAGTTTGGCGTGCTGTTGACGAAATAGTAACACCACCAGACACGAGCACTATTTAATCTACAAATAAATAGTGGCAGGACACGAAGCGGGCACTTAGTGAAAGTGCTTTATTACTCCGTTGGATGACAACAGAAATGGGTCGCACTTATTCGCGGTTTAAGGATTATTTAAGTCGAGTGTAAAACCAGTTCCATTTTTTGAATTGTTTTAAAGTAACTTTCTTGTATATAAAATGTATTATGCGCCGGTAAAGTAACGTATAAATTCAATTTAAGGCAAGACGCACTATTAGTTTTATTTGTTCGGTTCTAATTGTTTCATATAAATACGATGGCGCTTACAGAGGCTATAAAAATAACTATTTTTTTAGTCGTTGTTTTACATTATTGTCAACTTTTCTAACGAATTTTTATAATATGGACAGTTTTCTTCAGAACTTAAGAGGTTTAAGATTAGCATTACGCTACCCACAACAGCGGGTGCATGTTCTGTTCATCAGAAAACATACGTATAATATGTGGTTACACTAAATACATATCCTCTCTAATTGGTGTTTTGACGAGCACATCGAATTTTGGAGCTATTTAGGTAGTTTTTACAAAGACTAAACACGTATAAATTTTTCTGTCTCATACTTTCATTAAAAAAATAAAGTTAACTAACTACCTCTTACTTAAAGAGATTTTAGTATCCCAAATAAACATTGAAAAGGACTCCACGATTTTTATTTGTTTCGTTTAGCAACTCAATAAGGTTACGACTAGAGTAAATAGTGTTCCAAGTGTATGACAGCGAATCTCTCTATTTTGGTCGCAATTCTTTGAGTAGCTAAACGAACAATATCCGAAAAGATGGGTAGTATGTAGAGACTGTATTAAATTGTTTACTAGATTTTCGGATGTAATTCAATGCTGCGCGGGACTTTAATACGCAAAGCAGAAGTTTCCTCGGAATATTATTAGTTAAGCTTTATTTCGCCCAGAGCGATAATAATCTGCTTTAAAGGCGGAAATACACATGCCTCTTGCTTGCACAATAACATGCAAGTAGCTTGCAGGAGATAGCTCCTGGTATGTGTATTTATTAAAAGGCATGCCTGTAGAAGGCGCGCAAGTAAATTGCACATCATTTGATTTTTTTGCATGCAATGTGAGGCGGGGGGTTTCGGGGGACTTCAAGCGGCATGTCGGAACGTATCTACTTGCTACCTACTGACATGCCAATAAGCCATATACTAACGAGACATTCCATTTTAATTGCAAATGTATCAGCAGTGTGCCGGCATATACCATTTCTTAGCATGCAAGTTATTTACCTATTTTACTGGTACGTGTATTTCCGTCTATAAGGCGGAAATACACATGCCTCTTGCTTGCACAATAGCATGCAAGTAGCTTGCAGGAGATAGCATGTCGCAAGTAAAATGGAATGTCTCGTTAGTATATGGCTTATTGGCATGTCAGAAGGTAGCAATAGATACGTTCCGACATGCCGCTTGAACTCCCCAAAAACCCCCCGCCTCACATTGCATGCCAAAAAATCAAATGATGTGCAATTTACTTGCGCGCCTTCTAAGGCATGCCTTTTAATAAATACACATACCAGGAGCTATCTCCTGAAAGCTACTTGCATGCTATTGTGCAAGCAAGAGGCATGTGTATTTCCGCCTTTATACTTACATATTAGCAGGTCGCTCTCTACCAATAGGTACAAATCAATGCTTTGTGGCCAGTAGACATTGAGTAGTAGTTACAATGAAAATAGTTTGAAGAACAAGATATACTGTGAGAAACTGCTTAAGGAAGCTTTTCAAGAATATCATAGAAACGACCACATTTCATTTAAAAGGATCGTTATTATAGAGGGTGATTCTTAACCTATAGGCATAAACTTGAGAATAGTGTATCTATAAGTAAAAGCAATACATTCCCTGATGACAACAACAACAAGCATTGAATCCGGGAATGTACTTTTACTACGAGATACACATACTATTTTTTCTGGAATCGTTGAGAAATGTGTACTTTTTCGGACAAATTTCAGACCCTAAAATACCGTATTCTAGTATTAGTTTGTTGTTAAGCAAAAATTAGCAAACAGTATGGGGAAATTAATTTTCCCGAACCGTTTTTTTTATAAATAGTAAATACTCATAAATAGAGGCAAGCAAACCAGCTCACATCAGAAATGCATTATGTAGTAAATATAACATTCATTGAACTTAGGTATTCCACGTATTAAACGTTTATTATCACAGGCACACAAAAAAAAATGTCAAGACCCAGAGGGTAAACCACCCTACCCTTCCATTTTTGGGGTCGCTGAAACCGAATATGACCATAAAAAAAATTAACTAGCCATTTCTCCGTTACCACCCCCTTCTGGGAGTTAAAATGGCAATTCTCAAACAAAGTCGAGTAGGGTGAGTATTTCTTTGTTTTCTGGGCCATTAAGAACGAAGAACACTACCAAAAATGAATAAGACCCCTCGTTACCCCCTAGCGTCGCTTTACCACCCTCAAAAACTCCTTTATGGGGGTTGAAGTGTCAATTTTCATACAAAATCGAGTGGGTTGTGTATGCCTACGTTTTCTTGACTGTATGAAAATTGTCATTCCAACCCTCACAAGGGCGTGTATGAGGATGGCAAAGGGTGCTGAGGGTGGACGAGGGGGTTAGATTCATTTTCGGTAGTCTTCTTTGTTTTCAGCTGCCTAACGGGGAAATGGCTAGTTAAAAATTTTTTATTGTCATATTCGGTTTCAGCGATTCCAAAAACGGAGGGGTAGGGGGGTCTTGACATTTTTTTTGTGTGCATAGGCAATTATTTGTTTATATTTATAGTTATGTTGCAGTTTGTACAACTATTAAACATTGGGTAAACTTTACTCGAAATGTAGGCGATATAATTGCTGTTAAGTAATTATTTCTTCTTCGACAGTATTAGTATTAGCAAATTTCTCTTTGTCTCACCCCTCTTTAAATTTGTTATCTGCTACGTCTAATTTATTTCAAAAATATTCCCCTCTTTCGGCAATGTTTGAAGATGTCCATCTCCCATGTCTCTTTAATGCAATTAAATCTGCCCCAGTGTTAACCCAAATGGTTGCAGATGATCGACGAAAGCAATGTTCTGCGTATTTACCTGCATTTGGCAAATTTAAACATTTTGCAACAATTTGAAGTATTTTG
Source organism: Anoplophora glabripennis (assembly GCF_000390285.2). NCBI lineage: Eukaryota > Metazoa > Arthropoda > Insecta > Coleoptera > Cerambycidae > Anoplophora > Anoplophora glabripennis. The sequence goes on from NW_019416238.1 coordinate 439,080, forward strand.
CTAAATTGATGAATTCCTACAACTTACCTGCAACCTTTCCCATTTGAATGTTTAAAGAAATAGTGGCAAGTTTAAAAATTTTCTGGAGGCATGCAACATATTTTCTATACAACTTTGATACTAAAACATCTATATCATTCAAATTTAATTGATCCAGTTTATCACAGTGACATGCCCAGGGAACACCAAATATTAAGGCCGCTTAAAAAGGAAACACTAATACCTAAATATTTTAAAATTTTCTCATTTAAACGTACCTTATTCATTAAGTATGTTAGGTGGTGTTTGAGTAATAAACGTTTCAAGTTGATTATTTGATAAAACTAATTTCAAATATTTTGATACATCAATGTTTTCCTGAGTGCTAAGTTGCTCTCAACATGGACTAATTTGACCATAACATAGTTAAATCGAAAAAGTCTGCAATCACAACATTTTCGGATCGGGAGGTCGTATTTTTTTCGAGTCAAGTCATGAAACGTTTGTAAGTGACATTTAACACACATTTTTTCCAACTGTTGCTATCTCTGGTGGTGTCCCGGACACCTGAACATCATCACCACTGTCCATTTTAAATATTTTTCAACATATTTTAGCACTTATAGGTATTAAAACTAATTTGACTTTTATCACAACAATATATAAGCAATGATTACACAGGCCAACAAGGAAAAAATTCCAGAGATCAGACACTACGTTTCCGAAGGCATTTGGCGCGCTGAATCCGAATCTGGCCTCAGAATTGATCCATCACCCTAGGTTTCCGAGATATTCTAACCTAAAAGTGCAAAAAACACGTATTTTTGCTATTTTCAAGGTTATGTAACTTGGCGAAAAAATTTTTTTTCTCAAAACTGAAAATATCATTGGAAACTACTATCTTTCCCCTTCAAAACGCATTTTTTTATTTGTAAAAAGCTTTATTTTTCGCGGAGATATCGTCGATTAAAGATGATCAGTATAGCTACCTTATTACCATGGCTCGACCTATAACACAATATCACTAAGCGCTACGAGCCTTAGAGGGCTCGCAGCGCTTAGTGTTATTGGGTAATAGGGCTTGAAGTTAACCTTCCTGACGATTAGGGCTCACAGCGCTTAGTGTTGTGGGGTTATAGGGCTTGGGATTAACCTTCCAGACATATAGGGCTTGGGGTTAACCTTCCTGACGATTAGGGCTCGCAGCGCTTAGTGTTATTGGGTTATAGGGCTTGAAGTTAACCTTCCTGACGATGAGGGCTCGCTCCGCTTAGTGTTGTGGGGTTATAGGGCTTGGGGTTAACGTTCCTAACAATTAGGGCTAGCAGCGCTCAGTGTTATGGGGTTAGCCATGATGTAATAATATAGCCATACTGGTCATCTTAAATTGACGATATCTCCGCGAAAAATAGAGCTTTTTCCAAATAAAAAAATGCGTTTTGAAGGGGAAAGATAGTCGTTTCCAATGATGTTTTCAGTTTTGAGAAAAAAAATTTTTTCGCCAAGTTACATAACCTTGAATATAGCAAAAGTACGTGTTTTTTGCACTTTTAGGTTAGAATATCTCGGAAACCTAGGGTGATGGATCAATTCTGAGTCCAGATTCGGATTCAGCGCGCCAAATGCATTCTGAAGCGTAGTGTATGATCTCTGGAATTTTTTTTTTAATTTTGTCGGCCTGTGTTATCAAGGAAACGATTTCATAAGGAATAGACCAGACCAGGGCGGATCTATCGAAATATCCCACTTCTTGGATGTAAGAGGGGGCAAGCTAATTTTTGCTGGAATACCTAATGAATTGCAATTTGATAAATGTAATCTAATTGTTTAAAAATAAAAAAAGTGTTAGCTTTATAAATTTACTGTGGCCGTCCTAATCAACCGATTTCAATTTTTCAGACTATTTGAAAGGTTAAGAGGTCTTTTTTATGTGAAAAAAATTTCAAGTATCTAGATACTTTATTTGAAACAATGGAAAATTGTTTTTAAAAAAATTTGTTTGCTAAAATTTTAGAACCGATTTTAATGAAATTTGGTGTGTTGTTTTATTATACTCTAAAGTTTTTTTTTACCAAAATTAGAATGCCCTCGGAGCAATTAAAATATTTTAAAAAAACTTTATTATGTTGCCTTTTTTTTCATCAATTATTGCTATTTTGCAAATTCAATTCTAAAACTTTTTTCCTCTCCAATATTCTTCCAAAATGCATAGATTCCAAGATATAAGTAAAAAACTTAAATTTTTTAAATATTTTTGCAAAATGTTCCGGACCTCGCCCGAATCTAGGGATCTACACTTTTATTATTTGTGTTGTACTGAAGGTATTCCAGAAAAAATTTCTTGCTCCCTCTCACATCCACCTCAAAACAGATCTGCCCCTCATCAAATTTGCATTAATTACTATACTTTTTTCATATCTTTTCTAATAACATCCCAAATGTCAAAGTTTAAATGTGAGAGCCAGTGGACGTAACTAAATATCTTCCATGTCTATGCGTTTAAAAAGCTTAAAGTGTTTCTTTAATGCAATATTAATTAGATGTTTTTGAAGTATTATTACTTGTTTTTAAAATTACTTCCGTATTTATTGAAATGTTGAACTTTTTAAAATTATGTCACGTATTTGGAACATTTGAAATGGTATCCCACTTTATATAATAATAAGGGTCATTTAGTACCTAATCTAAAACGCAAGTCGCTTCAATTATTCTTTCTTAATTAAAAAGTTAAAACGAGAAAGTGTAACATGGAAGCGTTAAAAGAAATTCATTAAACGCAGTACAAATTAATAAATTGTACAACAATTCAACATAGAATTGTTTCGACAAAATAAATCGCCGGTCTACAGTTAATCTATTGAAATACGAAAATTGTAACGCCATGAAAGAATAAGTACAGGAATAAAAGACAAGGAGATTGCTATATAGGTCTGTATTAAGAAATACCTTTTGAAGAAGAAAATTACTTTTTCAGCGCCGTGAACATTTTGTACAATGATTGTTATGTTTTACTTTCTTTTCTTCTAATAGGTTTCTCTTTCGAAATAAACATTCCTCTTTTATTACTATAAACCGTCCTTTGTAGGATTTGAAAAGAAGTAACATTGTGCAGTAGCACAACTCATAATAATAGTAGTAATGAAAACGTTATTATACTTTGATTTACCAGCAAATGATCTTATTGCACAAAGACAATATTAAAACAGCCTTTACTGTAGGTAAATGTACAGAATGTATTGAAATAGAACTATTTAATTTATCATTCAATAATGCCTAAAGTACAAGATATAGATTATCTCTAGCAAGGTTAGCCCTTGGAAATATAGGAATTTAGGATGGATATCAACACAACTCTTTTTTTTCTTAATTCAAAGAAAATTTTCAGTGAATTAAAGATTTAGAAAAATATTCTTAAAATTATTTTCAATATGTTAATGTTTCAGTTTATTTTAAATTAAACCATCTTTAAAACATATTATTTGTAAACTTTCATAAAAAATTTAAAAATTATATATTCTCTTTGACAATTTGTATTTTTCTTTATTGGTTATTTTGGCACCTGGGAAAAAAATTAATTAAATCCTTGAGCCAAAAGTCAAGAGAAACGTTATTTTATTGAAGTGTGAAATATAGTAATATGAATTTTTTATTTGCCTACTTTTTTCAGTGAGGAATTTTGTATTAAGCAAATATAGTTTCATAAAAATAAACCTTGATTAATTCTTCTGAGGCAAAGGTTTATTTAATTAATTTATTGGCCTACTGGCCTACTATTTTGAGATAGTTAAATGAAAAATAACGCTCTAGAGCATTATGAATATCTATAATGTGTTAGAGCAAATTAAAAACGGATTACCAAGGGAATAAGTCAATTTTAGCATTAAAGGAGAACTTTACTGAAGCTTCCCTAATTTCTGTGTCCATTTACTTCCTTTTTAATCTGGAATATCCAAATGATGTATATCGTTTTTTAAATTTATGCAACGGAGATGTATAGAAAGATTGTTGGTTGTCTAAAAATTAATAAAATTCATGTGACTGTACTCTTTGGTTACACACACACACACACATGGAAAAACATTGTCAGGTTTGGTTAGACACAATTTGTGTGTTAAAAAATTGTAAATTTTCTAAAATTATCAAACAATGCTGTATGAAAGTTTGTCACTATTTTAGGGACAATTTTGTGTATTTCTATTAAACTGTTTTCCGTGGGCAATATTATAGTTGACATAGGATTGGTAATTATTTTGCTATGTTGTATTATTTACTTAAATCTATTCTAAAAAAAATATGTTTAGTTATTTGTTTCTTTATTTTTTTTGTTTTGTTTTATTGACAAGGTATTTGTCTCGGTGTTTGTTGGAAGCGATAATTTTCGATCACTCTAATCGCTATAGAAAAAATGTTTATTCTATATTTACACCTGGTAAACATTAACTCATTATTCTGCAAGCTTTATGATTATTAATAACCGAACTGCCATCACCATGCTGAAGGTTAGATACCTATAAGTTTAATCGTCTCTATGTTTTTGTTTCGTAGATATACAACGTCTCATAGTTTTTATAAATATATTTCTGGGAAGTACTCGAATATACTTCTTTAGCGAACTTGCACAAAGCTATTAAACAAAAAGTATAATTTATAATAATTTATTTTTTGTGCAGGTACTTTAAATTTTATAGATATTCAATTTTCATTTTGTTACATTCTGATACAGTTATTTCTTAAATAAAAATTATTAGATTAAATTTTTTATTCAAAACTTGAAATAATCTCCACATTCTATGTAAATTTTTAATGTTAATTTTAAAAGGAAATATACAGTGTGTCCACTTAAGATTGAACGTTCCATAACTTGTTCCATTCCATAGCAAAAAATATTTTTAAATAACACTCAAAACTTAGCTGTTAGCGCCTAGTTCGTTTTTTAAAGAAGGCTTATTTGAGGATTTTGAGAGAAATTCAAATAATTGGAAATTTCTCAAGAACTAATAGAGATAAGTACCAACAATGTGGAATCAGTCGAAAGGGAATTTAAATCTGCATCCAATGATAAGAAGAAAAAATAGTAGTTCCATTTGAAAAAAATTAGTTATACGTGACAATGATGCAATCGGGAAAGTTTTTGAAAAAAGTTGAATAACTCGGAAACGAAGCATCCTTGACTTAGAGTATGGTATACAAAGTTAGTCTGAAATTTAACGAAGAATCTAAGAACGGCAAAATATAAAGGGTGTTCCATTTAGAAAGCTAAAGTTGGTTAGGGCTGAGGCTAAACCCAACACTCTGTATAGTTGAAAATATTTTACAGAGATGAACAATAAAAATAGAAGCAACTTTTGTTTAACAATATTTCTTCTAAAGCAAGCTGTGGAACGTTCAATCTTAAGTGGGACAAACTGTAGATACATATACCTACAGGCTATTACAAATTCGCTTCTCACTACAGGGATCTCGGAAACGGTAAGAGATACGAAGTAGCTTAAATGGGGGCAAAGTTGCGAAATCAAGGGACCAACATTATGCCTTTAAAAAATCAAGGCTAACATGATTAGTTTTCGAAATATTTGAAAAAAACCGAAATTTTGGAAATCCGCTTTGGTTTCATATCAGCCTTGCTTGACGTGATATTAAAAAAAGAAGAACACTTTCTCATGGCCACTTTTGCCCTCTATCGAATGGCATAATCAATTTTTGTATGTAACGTTTCGTCTCTCCAGGACCATCATCAACTTCATTTTTTAAATACGCCCTAGAAATGTTACTACATTTTTTGCAAACCTTCATGACCCCCAATACTGTACTGCCTCAGCCCGAACCAGATAAATAACTAGATGGATTTCACAGGGTCTAACGACACTTACAGTGTACGATAATTCAATAAACAAAAAAAATCTAAATAAAAAATTTAGATAAATTTGGAACGAATACACTGAAGATGAATTTTTCGAGACAAAACGTCTGAATCTGGTTCGGGCTGAGGCAGTACAGTTTTGGGGGTCATGAAGGCATATAAAAAATGTAATAATATTTCCAGGGTCGTTTTTAAAAAAAATTAAGTTGATGATGGGCCTGGAGAGACGAAACGTTACATATAAAAATTGATTATGCCATTCGATAGAGGGCAAAAAGTGGCCATGAGAAAGTGTTCTTCTTTTTTCAGTATCACCTCAAACAAGGCTGAAGTGAAACAAAAACGGATTTCGAAAATTTCGAAAAGTAATCATGTTACCCTTGATTTTTTAGAGCCATAATGTTGGTCCCCTGATTACGCAACTTTGCCCCCATTTAAGCTACTACGTACCTCTTACCGTTTCCGAGACCCTTTAGTGAGAAGCGAATTTGTAACAGCCTGTATTGTTGAGAAAATAACATTTGTAAAAATGTATCATATTGTGAAATTATCAATTTAAATATTGTATGTAACACAGAAACTTTGTGTAATAGTATCACTGAAATATTTAAAAAAATATAAAAATGTAAAATTTCGTAAATGTACACTGAAAATTTACAAAAAAACACTATAATATGACATTGTAAACTTACAAAAATTCTGTAAATGTACGAAAACGATACTGTACAATAAACTGTGAAAGTGCTGTTAAAATAATGGGGGGTAACCATTATTTAACAAGAAAAATTATAAAAAATTATTTTCGGTTTCAACATATCCAAATAAACAAACAAGAACAAAACTATAACTTCAGACAATCTGTTACCTCATTAAAATCCAGAATAATTAAGCCAACAAATAATTAATATTTTAACTTTATACTCCCATATTTAATTAATTTTGCAGCGTTTCTTTTAAGTAATAATTCAATATTTCGTTATTGACTGGAAAATTTTGTATCATATCTGTTAAACCAGGACAAAGTGACTCAAACTCAGTTCATCAGTACAATATGGATAATTTTATAGAATAGTTAGTCAATACGAATAGCGTCAATTCTTTTAATAGTAGTTAGGGTTGCCAGATTTATTTCATGACTGACCCGGAGAAATTCATGGCTAAAAAAAAAGGTCTTTAGAAAATCTGGGAATGAAATTGTTTACGAAGAAAATGACCTCTAAAAAAAAAGAAATATATAATCCTAAGTTCTGCAATTAGACAAATCGATGTCAAAAAAAAAAAATGAATATGACTGGAGGAAATGGATTTCGAGGGTGGGTAGGGCGTTAACCCGGAGAAATGACATGTTAACCCGGAGCCCGAAGATGTACTATCAAAACCCGAAGACTCCGGGTCAAACCCGGAGATCTGGCAAGCCTAATAGTAGTTATCATATCCTAATTAACTATACTTCTATTGAATTATATAGCAAATCAATTCATTACAAATAAATATGTACCTACTATTCCAGATATTTGGTTCTATAGTTCAGTATTTTAATTTAAAAATGGTAATTGTTTTTCTCAAACTTTATCAGGAGTAAGGATGCTTTCAACAGCATTCATATTTTAGAGAACTGATTAATTTTCAGGCAGTATTAATTTTTGATAAAAATGGTGGGAGTCAAATATGATTAATAATCTAGGGACGTGAAAAGCACCGAGTTCGGCATTTAGTCATTAAGCTTTTTTGCAAAGCAAACTTAGCTTGTAGCTCCCTCAGCACGTATATTAAAATACCTATATAGTTTATAGCTTGAAGGCTGAAAATAAGAGGAAAGGATCATATAGATATACACGTATGTGGAAAAATACCTATATTCGAAAAAAAAAACAACTGCTTTCAGCGGTCTACTTTCAAGTGGCTGTAATACCATAACTAAAAAAGTTGACCAATAGTCTTAAAATCAAAGTAATTCTTTCGAAGAATGCCCGTTAAACTCGACAGTCACTATGGACATTTGGTAGCATGCGAAAGTATAATATACAAAAGAATAGTATGCTCTTCTATAAATATATGTTATTTATTCAAGCTGATAGTTAAATTTTTCACTTTTCATTATTCATGTCTCTGAACCTACTCATTATTTCTTCTCTTTCGTTAATATTGACAGGGAGCTTTATCAATTCAGGTAACAAAAACGTTGTTATAGCGTCTGAGATTTCAGCTACACATCTGCTCACTGCAAAATTGTATCCGTGACCAACTGAGAGCTGATAACTTCCTTGTTCAAAAAAAAAAAAAAAAATTCAAAGCCATTAAAACTCGAACCTGTGGAGGAATTCTGGTTGCCCTTATGGTTGATTTAAGTGTACAGCTATTGATTAGTTGCTGACAAGAATGTTTATTAAGACGAAACAACTTAAAAATGTTACGTCTGGCAACTGTCAAGGATCAGGAGTGTTATCACGAAGTTGCCTTAGACATAGTCCGCTTGGCTTGCTGATATCTCATTTCGTTTTCGTGATATTATTATTTCAGTGCAACGTATTTAAGTGTTAATTTTGAAATGTGTGATTTTCTAGAACATCGACGTAAAATTTTGCCTGATAATGGGGAAAACTTTCACAGAATCGTTTCAGCTCTTGAAACAAGCTCATGGAGCTGATGCTATTGGTCCTACGCAATGTAACGAATAGGTTTCAAGATTTAAAAGTGGTCGCCAGTTAATAGACGATGGTCCTCGACAAGGAAGGCCTTCGACTTCAACTGATGACTCTCACGTTCAAAAAGTTAAAGATCTGGTGCGTGCAAATCGCCGATTGACTGTCAGAGGTATTGCAGAAGAGGTTAGCATCTCAAGTGCGTCATGGCATGAAACTTTACCATGAACATGCATCGAGTTACAGCAAAATTTTTTCCTCGTTTGATAACCGAACAACGTAAAGAAAATCGTGTGGAAGTTTGTCGGCAACTCCTTGAACAATCCAATGGCAATGAAACATCCATTCAGAAGATCATAACGGGAGACGAAAGCTGGGTTTACGGCTACGACATTGAGACGAAAGTTGAATCACAATGGATTGACAAAGGATCTCCACGCCCCAAGAAAGCACGTCAGTATAAATCTAATGTCAAAGTGATACTCACTGTTTTTTCGACTTTAATGGAATTGTGCATTTTAAATTCTTGCTTCAAGGTGAAACAGTGTATCAAAGTGTTTTACAACGGTTACGTGAAAAAATCCGCATAAAGGGGCCAGAGTTGTGACGAGATTACTTTTGCACCATGACAATGTGCCCGCACTTTATTAATTCGTCAGCTTTGTGCCGAAAGACAGATTACTGTCTTCCAATACTTCCTTTACTTACCAGACCTCGCTTCTTTCGAGTTTTTCTTATTTCCGTAATTAAAATCAGTGCTGAAAGGCCGCCGTTTTCAGACTATTGATGACGTCAAAGCAAATTCGTCACAGACTTTAAAAGCCATTTCAAACGAAGCTATCTAGGATTGCTTGGCGAGATGGAAACATCACTGGGAAAAGTGTGTGAAAAGGGGAGGGGAGTACTTTGAAGGAGGCAAGGACCAATAATGTATAAAATTAATAATAAAGTTTAAAAAATAAAGTTCGGTTATTTTTCGGAACAACCCCCGTATGTTATTACGTATGTTTGAATTATTTGTATAATAGCCTTTTCAGAATTTAAAATAGTTAAAAAACATTCTTGTTAAACATGTTTTCTGGGAACTGCAGTTAGGTGTAAGGTCACATAATGATAGAAAAGAATATATTATTTCAGATTTTATAAAAAAATTTTATTTCCAGAGCGCTCGAAAATTATATCATTCATATACAACATATTTCACAGAAAAATTTCCATCATTTTGCTGTTGACGAGATGAAGTCTTAATATGTTAGCTTTTATGTCATTACACTATACTTACTTCTTGTTCGTTACGCCCTCTTTATTAGCTGCAAAAACGTTTAGCAAAATCACAAACTGCTCTTTATAATTCTTGTTTTTTTATATTTTGCAAAAGTATATACAGTTGTTGTACATCTATAATAAAGTGAATTTAATAACTAGGTCGTGCGCTCACTTTTTGCCTATAGAAGATCACCTATATCCGAAATCGCTTTGTTTGGCCGCAAGATGGCCTCAAAGTTCGTGAAATTTTTTAGAATTTTGTAAATAACTCGAATACGTGTCAATCGATTTTGATTATTTTTGGAGTATGGACTTTTGCTTTCAATCTACAAATTTTGGTGTTAAACAGAGTGTTTTTTAAAAATTACAACTCCTAAAAAATTGATGTATGGTGGTAATATCTATTCATAACTTTTTTCTCTTTCGGGCAATAATGACGACTATTTTTTATTTGATAGGTGATACCATTTGGAAGGTTGGGTCTCTTTTAGAATTTTGATTAAATGAGAGGTTTGGGTACAAAAAAATACCTTTTAAATGTCTGCATTATCTTGCCACGCGTATTACAATACTTCACAAAATGCTAGTAGTCATTGAGTTTGTAGGTTGACTGTAATTTCAATTTGATTTTTAAGTCATTGTACCTGCCAATTCTTAATGAGTGTTTATTACGATAAGATATACAACATGTTACTTAATTTTTCGGTATGGATAACACACATACGACGAATTAGAGTTATTTACAACGTGCCTAATTTTATTGAAATAATTCGTAAAAATAAATCAAATACAATAAAACATTCTGGAGATAAAAGTAACAAAAATTAATGTTATTACAACTTATTATAATTGTTCAAAATGACCATCATTGTTTCTACAACAAAGTTTAATTCGGCGAAGAAAGTTAGGAAAGGACAGCCTTTGCGGTTCTTAAGGGCTATATTTTTAAAACACATGGCATTTTTGATATGCTCCTTTAGTGTTAAATGTGGAAGCATATACTGTTGTTTCCAGAGTGCCCCAAAGATAATAAGTCACAAAGTGTTAAGTCTGGTAAACGTTCAGGCCCGTTAACAGGAACATTATCCCCTATACCGGTCCATCGTCGAGAGAATCTTTGATTCAGATACTGCCGGACCTTTACAGTGAAATGTGGTGGAGCGACATCATGCTCTGAGTAATTAGGGCACATCTTCCAATAACTCAAGATTTACAAAAATTCTAAATAAAATTCCATATTCAGTATATTTGGAAGAATAACAGGGCCAATAATAATACTATCAATGATCTCAAATCAAACATTGATGCGAAATTCATGCTGATAATGTTTCACTTTGACAACATATGGATTTTCTTGAGCATACGCATGTTAATTATGAACATTTATTATTCCGCTGATAAAACAGAATTGGTACGTACAACCTACAAAATCAGAACCTACTAGCACTTTGTTAAATATTGTAATATTGACGGCAAGATAATGTAGACATTTAAAAAATATTTTTTTGTATCCAAACCGTTCATTTAATTAAAATTCTATATGTAGTATAACAACCCCAGGTTCGATCGAAAAAAGATAAAATAAACGTAGTTGTGGCCAAAAATATGTGATCGTCATAAAGAATACCTACGTTGTATACATCTATTTTTAATTAACGGAAAGCGCTGGCTACTAACTTTAAAGAGGGGAAGTATTAATTTTATAAAAACAAAAACAGAGTAAATACACCTAACTTTATTATTTACGTACAAGAGTCTTCAAATTAAACATGTGACAAAAAGAAAGAACAACAAAAACATTAACAACAATTTAACATAAAATGAGAGTGCCAGGCTCACCTAAAGCTCCTGTGGTGAAAAAGCATGGCAGAGAAACCCACGATCGTTGCTCTAACTACCCAAATATAAATACAAAACAACCGCTAACAAAAGGAATAAATTAAGATCCTTTGCTAATGATAAATAACACCCGACTTATTTAATTTCTCACTAAATGTCATCTCACTCAAATTAGACATACACACTTCCAAGTAAAACTGAAGAGGTTATAATAATAATAATAGTAACAACAATAGTAACAACAATAATAGCAACAACAATAACAACAATAGTAACAACAATAATAATAATAATATGCTTCATTTTTAATTTTCTTATGTTTGATCCCTGTTCGGGCTAATTCCTTTTCTCACAACTTTTGACAAAACTATAACCTCACATCAGTTTGACATTTGAGATTTGAAAGGGTACAAATTTTAAAATAATTGGGTTGCCTTGAGTTTACTTGTGATTTTCACTTGTTTTCTTTCAGATTACCACAGATGTTTATCGTTCAAAGATCATGAGCAAACTGGCTGTTTTCGTCCAAAACACTTTTAATAAACCCGAAAACAAAAGAAGTTTGTTGTGGATACAACGTCACCTGTCATATGAGATAACTTATTTTATGAAATTTTGGGCATACGGATTTCTAAAACTGAAAATTATGCTTATTTTCGATTATAGGATACAATTCTCGTTATTTTGATACCCCATTTTCCATTGTAGGTTATAATTTTACATCTATTCTGAACCTATGCTAAATTATGAAAATACAGTAACATTTCTTACTTAAAACTGTTTTTACCTATCTAAATCTATTTTATGACCTCTTTATTAAAGTTCTTACATACTTTCCACTTGGGTTTGCATTTATTTAAATGTTTATGGCTTAATTTTGTTCTAGGTGTCGAAATGACATCGTTTTTCACAAATTTTTCACTTATGGAAAAGTCTATAACAT
>NW_019416238.1:452151-538112 GCF_000390285.2 Anoplophora glabripennis
AAATACACGCCCCTGAGCGTAAGACAATGAAGGCTAAACATATACAGAATTATTATCATGAAACATCTATATTTTACGAACAACGTAATCATGACAAAAACAAGTTAGATGTGAAACAAAGGAGTCATTATTGTAATGTCTGGGCGTCCACACAATATATATATATAAACATGTAATAAATAATGAGCAATCACTAATAATAATTGTAACAATTTTACCTTAGAAAAATATATGGCCTTGAGCATAAAGCAATGAAGGCTAAACATACATAGAATTATTACCATTAAACATCTATAGCCATCACAATAATAAGATTACATAGAACAATTAACAACAAAGTACTTAAAGAATAATTACCTGCTAACTAATACCGGTTAAACACTTTTTATTTTGCACTATTTTGTCACACTACCCGCCGATCGTCTTACTATCCATCTCCACACTGTTCTCACTTCAACTAACTAGGTTTTCTTCCAGAATTCCCCACCTATAAGCGCTTGTTTTTGCGCTCGCTTCTACCAACTGTCAATATTACGTTTTCATTATTATACAACACCCACGTAACAGGTGACGTCGAAGTTGTTACGATAAGTATGGTTTTGCACATATAAGGGGTCCAAAAACTTCCAAATAGTATCACCTATCAAATAAAAAATAATTGTCATTATTCTGGGACATCCTGTATAAACGTTTTGGAAATGTGTCAAAAACTTTGTTTTGAAACAAATAACTGTTTTGTAAACATACTTTTAGCTTCTACAAAACATCAAATTCCTAGAATAGGTACCTTTAGTCATATCGTCCCTATTATCACTTAGAGGAGTATCTGTATATCCATTTCTTGGATTATACGCCCCTATGTGATAAGACGGATGATATAATGTGCTGGTAAAACAATCCACTCTAATTTTAGAATCAGTGGTGATTCTGTCATTAGGGTAGTTAGGAAGTATTATTCAATTATTTAAACGAATGTTTTCTCAAAAAGAAAGAGAAGAGAAATAAGTAATCATGCAAATAAAATAGATTAAATGCAAATTCGTTTCGTGTTAAATCTGTGCCGAACAATAGGCTTTTCTCAGTAGTGCATCCAATTAATTTAATCAATTTCCAGGGCTATTTGTCCTCGTCAAATCCCAAAGGGCGTTTAAGGCAATAGTAACGTAGAATTTATGCGAAAAATAAATTCTTTGGTGTCGCGGCGTATAATTAGCTATCGTTGTAATTCCAATGTTGTTGGGTAACGAGTTCAATCAAAATAATTGACTCCTTTCAAATCGAAACCTGCAACTGAGGTAATGTTTTAATTCCAACCGCAAACCGCAACTATATTTAATTTAACAATATTAAGCAATATTTCGACATATGTCTCATAATTTATAAAAGTAAATTTCAATTAAAAATTGTTGTTATATCAAACTAGAGTAGATTAAATAGACGATTCTATTATTTTAACCAATTCTATTTTAATAAGTATATGAAATAAACAACTACATATCAATGGCATTTTCAATTTAAATCCTAAATTACAGAATCACAACTAATTTAATAGTGCGCATAATATTCTGCCCTGTTAATTCCAAATGTCACAACTGACAAATAACTTTCTGTCTTTTTATTTTTATCATTACTTTTATTTATGACACAAACTGGATTAAATACCTAAATATTAGTATAATAGTAAACATTGTAATTCCTTTTATGATAATAAATAAAGAAAATTAATATTAAACAGAGTAAGACTGAGCCAGTTGCGACCTTTGAAATTAACAGGAGAGTATTGAAGAACACAGAAATGTTACGTAATTAAAAGAATAATTAAAAATTAGTGACTCTTGAAAAATAAGAAAAACGTAAATAGGTTAAAAGTAACTTTATTAGTTACAATAACAGATTATGGAGATTAGCTCAGCACTACGTCGTCGCTACTTGGAAGGTTTTGAATCTAATTTGCCTAAATATCATAATCACAAATATATAATAAGATTTAAACACACATACACAAATAAATATACTACTAATAGATTAAAAATTTACAAAAAAGAAAATAACAACGCAGCATCATGATACAAACAAATTGGAATTTACAAAAGATACAAGTCAACACAAAATCACGTTAAGCGAGCCACCCAACTACATATACTCTTTAATGCATCACTATAAATATCACAGTTAGAAGCGATTTTATTATAAAGCCCACACATCAATGATATGGGAGACTGAATATTTGTACGAGGAGCAGCACAGTAAAACAGAGCTTGCTGTCTAGAATTCACACGAGGTATCAAAAAATTTATTTTTTCTAAAAGTTCAGGACAATCAATATTGTTATTTAAGATGTTGTACAGAAATCGAATCAACATAATATTACGTCTGGTTTCCAGTGAATCCAAATTAAATCTGTTAAGCAGTTGATTCTGGGGAAAACCTCTGGGAGGATAAGACCCATCTTTCAAATAAGATAAAAATTTTAAAAACTGTCTCTGAACTGATTCCAACCGCTGACAATGAACTTGATAAATTGGATACCATATAATCGAGCCATATTCCAGTTTAGATCTCACAAGAGCACAAAACAGGGTTTTGAAAGTGCTTGTACTGGAAAAATCCCGGCAGTTACGATAAATAAAGCCATACGATTTAAAGGCACCAGAAACAATGCTATTGATATGATCAATAAAAGTAAGCTTACTGTCAAAGTATATACCCAAATCCTTGAATACTTCTATTCTACCAACAACACTATCACCAATGGAGTAGTTATAAATGGGAAAGCTAGTCTTGCGAGTGTAAGTCATTACATGGCATTTAGATATATTAAGTTTCAGACGATTTTTTTCACACCATGAAGTCATTTGATTGATACATTCTTGAAGGCGAATATAATCTGAAGGAGATTTGATTTCAGAATATAGTTTAAAATCGTCCGCAAATAGCAAATGTTCACAAGTGATAACATCTGGAAGATCGTTAATAAAAAATAAAAATAATATGGGACCCAAATTTGAGCCTTGAGGAACGCCTGATGTTGGAGAGAATGATTCTGATGTGAAATTTTGATACCTGACCATAAAATATCTATCACTTAAGTAAGAAGTAAACAGTTTAATCAGAGCCTCGGAGAATCCAAAACTTTCCAGTTTGACGAGGAGTATATTGTGGTCTATCTGATCAAAAGCTTTTTGGAAGTCAGTGTAGACAACGTCCACCTGCCCTCTATTATCCAAAACCTCAGAAACGTATTGAGTGAAAACAGCTAAATTAGATGTTGTAGACTTCCTTTGCATAAAACCATGTTGCCGTGGCGAAATAAGCTGCCTAGCGAAAGAGTACAGTTTACCATATAGTAAAGTTTCAAATACCTTAGAGAAATTGCTCAATAAAGAAATGCCTCTATAATTGGATACGCCACTGTGATTTCCCTTTTTCGGTATAGGGTAAATGTAAGTTTTTTCCAACAAGAAAGTGGAATGACGTAAGATAGAATTAAATAAAATCTGCAATGGCTCAGCGAAGAGCATATGCACAATCTCTGAGAATAAAACTAGGAACTCCATCCACGCCCATCGTAAAAGTATCTTTAAATCTTCTGAGATTTTGTAAAACATCTTCATAAGTTAAATTTTGAATCACTAAATGTGATCCTAAATTATTTTGTAATGAAAACTGAGCTGCATTAACCGGTTACGATTGAATGAAGACATTGTTCCATTGTTGAAGTAATCTCCAAAAGCATTGACGATATCTGTAGGATTGGACAACTATTTCTCGTTGTAAAACATTATGGAAGGTATGCGTGAAGATCCTTTTCTCCTTTGAACGAAGTTCCAAAATTTTTTGGGATTGATAGATAATGCTCTCTCTGATTCATTTATGGAATTTCTATACGCTTCGTTAATTAAACGCTTAGATTTGCAGCGATGAAATTAAATAAATTGAGAAGATCGATTGTTTTGCGTTTTTTGTATCTGCAGCTGCTTTTGCTCGAATGGATCTAATAACTTCCCCTGTGAACCACGGAGGATAATGATATCGGTGATAATGGGTTGAGGACGTAAACCTTGGCACAGCAATATCAAAGAGACTTGTCAAAAAATAATGCACATATATTTTCAACATTATCCACATTCAATATAAATGACCAATTCGTATTGTAAATAAGTTCATACAAAAGAGGAAAGTTTGCTTTTTTAAAATTATACGAAGTGCTGGAAAAGTTCATGGGAAATTGATTATGTGGATGCAACAGTCTAGAGGTTATATCTAACGTAACTGAAAGCGATGGATGGTGATTGTCTTCATCAAGCAATGGACATTCAGATCTATCTATAGTGCAATTAAAGTTAGAAAAAACAAGATCCAATATATGATTATGATTATTGTTGATTTTGTTATACTGCAATAAACCGTGGAATTCTTTAAAATTATTAATTCTCACACAATTTCTATCATACCGATCTAAGGAATAATTTGGTGAATTAAAGTCGCCTACGAATAATAAATTGATATCGTCTCTTAGACATGGTAAAGAGTCAAGAGCCTCGAAAAATAAATCAAAGTCTTGCGTGGAGGTATGTGGTGGTATATACAAAACAAACACTAATAATTTGCGATTATTGCAGTTTCCAATCTTCACACCAACGACATCAATATCAGGAACAATATTAGCAACGTGGGATAAATCAATTTCGGTACAATTAAAGCTATCTTTAATAGCGATTAGGACACCACCTCCTCTTGATAAACCTGTAGACTCCCTAGATCGGTCTTTGCGAAAGACAATGTAATTATCAGGTGAAAGTTCGCTGCTATTAATGTCCAAATTTAACCATGTTTCCGTTATAGCCACAAAGTCAAAGTCGCTCTCAGCTAAACCATTATAAAAGTCAATAACCTTAGATCGCAAGCCACGCACATTTTGGTAAAACAACGTAGGTCTGTAATTAGGTAGCGAAATCAGTTTAAATTACGAGAAACTATTTTAGGGGTACCATTAAAATAACGAATCATTATATTTGGTTCGCCGTTGTTCCTACGAATTTCTAATTCGTTTTTAAGTTGCTTGTAGTGTTCCACTTGACGAGGAGTTCTGTCTGCCGAAATGAAGATATTTCTATAATTTACAGAAGTACGCAGATTCCTAGACTTCTTAATAAAATCCAATACTTCCTTTTCGTCACGAAGTGATACTTTAATAGGTCTGTTGCGATCCTGGGTACGACGGCCTAGACGTTGAAACTTTAATGAATCGCCCACATAACCAGGCACAACAGCTTGTAATACTTTTAAAGCAAGTGAAGAATCATGTTCAATTTCTTCCCGATTATCCTCTAAACGAGACTCAGCCACACCAAAGATAATTAAATTTTGTTTTCTTTTTTGACGTTCCATAACTTCATTTACAGCCTCTTCAAAATCATATGGGGCACTTAACTCTTGATTAGTAGCCATGGTACTCCTTAACGTATTTAACTGTGCCTCAAAATCAGCCTTTAAACTATCTAAGCGCGCGGTAAACTCATTTTGCAAAGTTGATATAAGGTTTTTAATATCCTTAAATTGTGAAAGGTTAACACTACATGTGTTACAGACAACTTTAACAGCCTTTGACTTAGATCTAGTGAGCTTAACATCACTCTCCGATAGCCCAACACATCTTAAATGTAAAGGTCCCTGGCAAGCATCGCAGTGAATGACCGAAGAAGTATTAGATTTGATATCAGTATTACAATTTAAACAAGAAGACATTACAAACAATTAAATAAGTAA
This sequence comes from Anoplophora glabripennis, assembly GCF_000390285.2. Lineage (NCBI taxonomy): Eukaryota > Metazoa > Arthropoda > Insecta > Coleoptera > Cerambycidae > Anoplophora > Anoplophora glabripennis. Next base: position 457,921 of record NW_019416238.1, read on the forward strand.
TAATAATTCAATATATAATTAAAAATATGTAGTTATGTATTAATACAGGGATACCAAGTTTCCGCACCTAGGGGCCGATCAAGGTGACTAACAATCAGACAAACAAGGTAGGCCACGGAAGGATACAAAAAGTGTAAACAGAGGAGTATAAATAAGTTAAATCCCGTACTAGCAAAAACTATACGGTAAAAATAGCGGAATTACTACACATTCCCTACAGAGGCAACAAATGATAGCAAATTAGTCTAATACAATTGAATGAGTAAAGAAACACTCGTGTTTAATTGCACTTAAGGCTTTATCAATCAGTACAATTGACAATAGTATTAAATAAAACTTACAAGCGGCAATATAACTGGTAAATCGTAGAGAGCCAACGAACAACGTGTATACACGGACACACACCACACCGCAATTTATGGGAATATATATCTATGATCGAGTATCGACTGGATATATTACAGAGATTACAGTTCCCCAATTACTTTATGATTGTACAAAAAGGGTTGCAGAGTCAAGCTGGAAATATAATTGAAAATGCAATGAATTTACTCCAACCGTCAAAAAATCGAAATAGTGAAAATGTCTCCATGATTATGGAATTAATTTATTTGTATCCAAAAGTATTTGAAGCTGAGTGTGGTCGTAATGAAGAAAGTTACATTTAATGAAAAAGAAAATAAAATACACATCCTTATAGCCTGGCCGTTTGCATATAATGAATCTAGGAAGAGATACTGGGAAAATTTTGCTAGTGATAGAGAGCGTTTCCAAAGAAAAATAGCTAAGCTGTCAAATATTATAAATCCTGTATTAGATAGTAGTCACAGACNCATTGAGTTCGCTATATAAACCGTGATAGTCTGCCTTTTTAAAATTTAAAGATGGAGAGTCTAATATAGGAAAAACATCATTGTGAGGACCAGACATGCAAGTGTCTATACATAGAGCCGGATGATGAGGGTCAATAGGTAATAACGGCTCGTAGGACTTGCGTACTGAACAAGGGTCAGTACTAAAAACAAGATCCAAGAGTCTATCATTATCATTGGTTACTAGGTTGTATTGTTCAAGACAATAATAATTAACAAACTGTCGCAAAAGATTTATACACCGGGTGGATGCGTCTAAATTATAATTCGGGATATTAAAATCTCCTATGATAAGAATGCATGACCCAAAAAGTTCATTGAGAGATTCAAGACTATCAAACAGACATTCGTAGTCCTCACATCGTGCATTAGGCGGAATATAAATAGTAAAAATGCAAAGGTGCCTGTTAAGAAGTTTAATTTTCGCTGCGACTATATCGATATTAGGAATACTATTAAATCCCGGATTAATGTCATGTAAGTTAAACCGACACGCATTAAATCTTTTATTAATGGCGAGAAGTACACCTCCACCTCTGGATTTGTTGACTGCATTAAAGTTTCTATCAGTACGAAAAACATCGAAAACATTTAAGTCAAACAGTTCACCGTCGCGAAGTCCTGCATGCGCCCACGTTTCACAGAGCCCGATACAATCAAATTGATCGATTTGCGAATTGGTAAACAACTCTTTAGTTTTAGTACTTAGGCCACGTACGTTTTGATAGTAACACGACAAGAAATGGGAAAGAGGAGCAGCTATCAGCTCGTTATCTGAAAGGGTTTTTGTTGATATATTGGACTGGAAAACAGAGTCGTCACTTGAAAGGGATAATTGCTATTGAGTACCAAGAATATTATTTTTAAATTTTAAGAGGTTTTGTTGATAGACAAAGCACTTCTTAACCCAAGCAGCATGTTTCACATCGATATCGGGGTCTTTGCTACCCTTATTAAAATTTACACAATTTATGCAACATAGCTCACCGGCTTTACACTGAGAGACCGAATGATTGAGAGAACAGCGGGGACAAATCTCAGATTGACTAGCGCAAGTTTTGGTAAGATGATGGAACCCATTGCATTTAAAGCAGCGCCTTATTTCAATCGCATCAAATCGTTATATCTAACGTAACTAAAAGCGATGGATGGTGATTGTCTTCATCAAGCAATGGACATTCAGATGTATCTATAATGCAATTATATTGCAAGTTAGAAAAAACAAGATCCAATATATGATTATGATTATTGTTGATTTTGTTATACTGCAATAAACCGTGGAATTCTTTAAAATTATTAATTCTCACACAATTTCCATCATACCGATCTAAGGAATAATTTGGTGAATTAAAGTCGCTTACGAATAATAAATTAATATCGTCTCTTAGACATGGTAAAGAGTCAAGAGCCTCGAAAAATAAATCAAAGTCTTGCGTGGAGGTATGTGGTGGTATATACAAAACACTAATAATTTGCGATTATTGCAGTTTCCAGTCTTCACACCAACGACATCAATATCAGGAACAATATTAGCAACGTGGGATAAATCAATTTCGGTACAATTAAAGCTATCTTTAATAGCGATTAGGACACCACCTCCTCTTGATAAACCTGTAGACTCCCTAGATCGGTCTTTGCGAAAGACAATGTAATTATCAGGTGAAAGTTCACTGCTATTAATGTCCAAATTTAACCATGTTTCCGTTATAGCCACAAAGTCAAAGTCGCTCTCAGCTAAACCATTATAAAAGTCAATAACCTTAGATCGCAAGCCACGCACATTTTGGTAAAACAACGTAGGTCTGTAATTAGGTAGCGAAATCAGTTTAAATTACGAGAAAAGATTTTAGGGGTACCATTAAAATAACGAATCATTATATTTGGTTCGCCGTTGTTCCTACGAATTTCTAATTCGTTTTTATTATCAATTATCAATAAAACAGGGTGACAGGAAAGGTCATGTCAAAAATTAAGGGGTGTACAGGATAGCTCAAAATAGTTGTAGTACTTCATAAATTTTTTTCCTATCGGGCTTCGTTGTGGAGTTATTCGCCTTCAAAGAAAGAAGTTTGAAAAACAAATTCCAATTAAAACTTCTAAGTCGTTACCATGACAACAATGAAATTTGGGCAATTAAAGTAAATCATGGTAATGTTTTTTTTTTGTAAGTTTAAACGAACATTCAATATGTCTTGATTATACAGGAGCAGACGAAATTATCCATTTAAATTTATACATCTTCGACAGTGTTGCTAAATTTGACATTTTTATTCCTCTCTCACTTTGTTAAAAAAAAGGTATACCGTATATGAGTCGATATCTTGTACCGTTCTTCCCTACTATTTATAAGAGTTTGATAAACAAAACTTTTAAGGTGACCCCAAAGAAAAAAATCGACAGGATTAAGATCGGGAGACCGAGGCAGCCACAAAAAAGGACTAGCATCTGTCGGGCAATGAGGTATTTAAATAAGCCCTTACTACCCTGCTGTAATGGGGTGGTGCACCATCGAGCATAAGCCACATGTTATTTCAAATATTTAAAGGGACGTCTTCCAATAACGGGTTAAAGTGTTCTTGCTGTAAATGTATTTATTCCCATTTAAAGCATCATCAATGATATGTGGCCCCAATAAGTAGTTTCCAATTATTCTCATCCATACTTTAACGATAAATTTTTGTTAGTGTTTTGTCTGAATAATGGCATAGGGGTTTTCGTTACTTCAGATATGCAAATTCTATTTGGAAAGCGGTTGGCGAAAATCCGAATGGCTTCAGAAGCATTACCTGCAAGTTCGCACATTAGATGAATATCTGCTGTCAAAGATGTATACATTTAAATGGATAATTTCGTCTGCTTCTGTATAATCGAGGTATATTGAATATCGTTTTAAACTCGGAAATGAACATTATCATGAGTTACTTTAATTGCCCAAATTTCATTGTTGTCATGGTAACGACTTCTTTCTTTGAAGGCGAATAACTTCACAACGAAGCCCCATAGCAAAAATTTTTTTATGAATACTACAACTATTTTGGGCTTCCCTGTATACCCCTTCATTTTTGACATGACCTTTCCTGACACCCTGTATATTACTTATGATTTATTTTTGGCATTTATTGTTACCTTTTACTGGGGAATTACTGCCATTGAAATGAAATTTTTTGTAAATGAATAACCCTTTCTATTCAAAAGGATAAGTCAATATTTAAAATATAATGATTTTTCGGGATGTTATGCCGTGGCCTGGTCACCGCCAGTTACCAAATTACTTTTCAGGTCCTTAGTTTTAGCCAGGAATCTTTGACTTGCCCATGTTGTTCTCAGGTTAGGCTTTGTAGGGGAGGACCCACCACTAGAATCCCTAGGCCCTGCCTGATGTTTATTTCAGTTCTTATTGGATCTAAAGCCGTTACGAACGCAACCTTTCCTTAGGCGGTGATGATCCTCTGACACGTTCCGTAGTGGCCTATGCAATGCGATCGAATGCTCCCAAATATTTCGTCTTTGTACAATGTCGGCATCTTCAATGGCGACTCTGCAAATGTGTCGTCACCACTAATGCCGTCGATGTCGATGCGTGCGCATCTAGGCTTACTCAATGTAGTGTTGGAAGTGACGCTGAAGGTCCCGCTTGCGTTGTCGTTGACGTCATTATTTGGATATTGTTCGATTTCCAATGCTTCCTATTTCATCGGTTATAAAACCCTGACATTCTGACAATTATCCCAGTGTCTTCAAAACTGATTCTATGTCCTTCATCCAACGCATGTTGGGTGACGGCTGATTTCTCAGACTTGTTGAGCTTCATGAAACTTTGATGTTTCTTCCTTCTATATAATCCTACCCACATTCACATGGTATGCGGTATACCTCAGGAGTGAACAGAGAGTCTAGCCGGTCTTTTATTAGCCTAAACACCTGTTAAAATTTTCGTGTAGGGATGAACCTTGTACCTTTTAGCTTTTTTTGTAATACCTTAGCAATATGGTTTGTTTTATTGATCTACATTCGGTTTTTCACATTCTTTTTGTGGACGTCTAGGATTGATGACTCGTTTGATATGCCATTATTTATAACCATTTATAAAATTTCAATGAGATGTTTCAGTTCAGAGTCTAAATACTCTGGATCCGATATGGCTCTGGCTCTGTTGACTAACGTTCTGATTATTGTCATTTACTGTGCAGGGTAATGGTTCAAGTTCGCTTCTAAGTATCCCTTAGTATGGATGGGTTTCCTTTAGACACTATGTGTCAGCTGCCCCTGGTTTCTAGTTACCAAGACCGGGATCCAAGAAAGCCCATTGTCGTCCTTTTCTCCACAATGACCAGAATGTCTGGAGATGACGGACGTTCAAATGGTTTAAGAAACAGTCAAGGCTGTACCATGTGACCAAAAAATGAATGCATTTACATAGCAGTACCAATGTGATGGTTTGAGTTCAGCCACTTTTTGCTGTTGCCCTTTCAAAATGTTCCATTAAAATGTTTGCCGTTACTGGACTCAGGGAACACCATCGATTAATTCATAGTAATCTCTTTTCCATAAGAAGTAACAAGAAGCTAGACTAAACTCGGTTAAGTAAAAATAAGTATATAAATTCAAATCCCTTGACTAATCCTACTTTTGACGCAAGTACCCGTAATAACATAATGCAATTTCTTTTTTCAATTAGTTAAATACGAAAGTACCCCGTATCTCTTTTAACATCAACTCGGTTGCTAAAATAGATTTAGTTAAATTCACAACTATTCCATTAATTCCCTGTATACTATAATAAATTTCTTATTCCCGTATATAAGTTGTAAGATACGCATTAGATTTGTCTCAAACTGGGCTATTTGTAGAACACCAAATGAAAGTTTCTTCCTACAAATATTTTCCCGTCTCACATTTTTATTGCAGTTGCGTGAATGATACGTATTGATTAATGTTAGAACTGAAACATGCATTTCCATATTTGTTGGAGTGCTCGACACTAATCACATCCATGTCAATAGTTGAGCCATTTATAATAATCACAGGTAATGTACTTCGTGCTTTCCGTGTGACGTTTTTTTTTTCACAATGGATACATTTGATTAAATAACTTATTTGAAATGCAAGTTGCATTCAGGAATAATGGGGATTGTACACGAATTCGGAATTATGGAGAGTAGATAACGTATTACATCAACATGAATATTGTTTTATTTATTTAGCGTATCAGCGTGTATGTATTTACTATATCACAAAATTCACTATACACATACTATATTCACAAAACTAGTCCTTTAGTAATCCTTTCAAAATAATCAACCAGTAAAACTAATATTCGAAAACATAAAAATCTTCCTAAAAGTGCTGTGTTCTTACTCGCATATCACTATTTTTTAGACTAGAGTTTGACACATATTTAAAGTATAACTGCAATTGAAGTTTGTTTTGCAATGATAAGATGGCATACTTTGAGTGCAGCGTTTGTGACACTACTTAAATATTTTTTTTATTAATCATGACGGATAATTCCTATTTTTTCGCATGGTTTTTAGGTCGGTAACTAGCTGTTTGCCCACTCTATTTATTTGCGTGCGGTAATATTATTTGTCGCACGCGAATTAGTTTTAAAAATTGACATTTAAATGACATTTATGTCAGCTTAAACTGAATAAAAATTTGTGGACCCCACCGGGGCTTTGCCCCTGGACTCTAAGATGCATTCGTAATAAAAAATATACTATTTATTTACTTATAAAAGTTCAAGACCTATAAGTTTCTACTGTCTCTATTCACATAGGGTTGTAGATATCAAAATGGTTTTACTAATATTAATCCATTTTAGACAGTTTTGAAGAAAATCAACACGAAGTTATCAAAGTATGTAAAGAAAGAGATGCTGACAAAGAAAGTGTAACTAAAGCTGGAGAATACTTTCTTCTCAGACTTTACGGCTATAATAAATAGAAATTTATACCTTTGAACATTTACAGGCACTTCATAAAATCAGCATACAGAAATAAATTTAACATCGTTTCATTGCCTTCTACAGAAGCAGCAGCAAGACAACATTGGATTGGTAACGGAAAATCTAGGATGGAAGACAAAAATGGTCTTGTCCCTCTGACTACACTCTAAGCCTCTGCTCCAGAAGTTTTTCTTAAACTAATTTCTTGCAAGTGCAAGAAAGGGTGTCGGGGAGCATGTGGATGTAGGAAAGCAGGGCTCAATTGTTCTATAATTTGCTCAAACTGTGAAAGTAGATGTGATAACATGCCTCAAGCATTGGAAGATAGTGATGACGATGAAGACACTGATACAATCAGAACCACTGTGTAATGGAATCGATACAGAAAGTAGAGAAGAAGTTACTGCGCCAGAAGAATTGATCCCACACGACTTCGTTGTCTTCAACTATCAAAAACATTGATAAAGCTAGTCCCTCAGGGGTATCAAAGCGAAAGAAGTTACTGTAATTTTCATTTATCAATTAATGTGTGGTTGAAGCCTACTGGGGAAACCTCAGAAAAAACGCGCCATATACTCTGGTGGTGTGGAAATGGGTATTACTTTTTACTGCACGTGTTGACCTTTGTTAGTCTCCTATCCAAAACTGCTCGGTTTTATGAAAACAATGGTTGGAATTTTGTAGCAAATATCCTGGTCTTTAATTTGTTACATAACTATTTTTGCTGTCAAAGCAACGAGTAATGAGATATCTTAAAAAATCTCTTTTTTTCCCAATTTATTACAATATGGCGGCGCTGACGACAAAGATACGAGGTGACAAATGAAAAATCTGAAATGAGAAGCTCAAAGTACGTAAAATTTCAGAATATCAAAACTTCCGCAAATATGAAACACATATTTACTGAAGAATCTACACAAGAGTCAAGAATGATACCAGTTTCTCATCAAATCGCTCCACACCTGCAATTAATTAAATAGGTCAGTCTAACGTTTCTTTCCTTGACATTATTTTAGCTGAAATAAATTTGTTTTGTTAAATTTTCCCTGTTTTCGAATTTTCAACCGAGTTCAACTCGGTTGAAAATTCGTTTAAAATGTACTATTTTTAACGTTATCTCAACCAAAACTGCGTAATTTTAATGGATTTTCTCACCATCATATTCTCACTGGGATGGTCTATGGTGTATACAGCCACATTACACTCAAACTGTTTAGCAGTTCGTTAATACCCAGTTTGTCGTGCGGTAGATTGGACATTGGTAAAATGTAGCTGTAAATTGGTCTGTCATTCTGAATATTTTAGAGCAAAGTGTATGATATATCAGTATATACTAGAACCATTTTAAGATTGCCATTACGTCACGAGTGTGCCCTAATATCACAGAGAGTCGTTACGGACATGAATTATTATTTGTTAAACGCCAAAAAGAGATGCAATGATGGCATAAATGTCTTCATAGTCTCAATCTATTACAGACAATCGTTCCAATATATTATGTGGAATAGAGTGAAAGAAAATGGTGGACGTTTGTTGGATACTAGTTTTAGACTGTAATACTACCAGATAACATTAGTGTTCTCTGGTACTACCGCAGTTAAAACAAAACAGAGCTGACTGTGTCTCCGTACTAATTATTGTTTATGTTTTCTGAGCGTTGATATATCGATTTTTGGCATATTATACAGAAATTCTTAAAAATTTCTTTTATTTACTTCGAATAGGTACTTAAATGTAACGATATATACAACCAGTAATAAAATTTGGGAGATATCCATATTTGAGAATTGCCAAGATGATATTTTGAAAACAGTGACTATTTCATTAGGATTTTTCTTAGTTCATACGAATATTGCTTGTGACGCAGTGGAAAAGATACAGCGGGTTTAATTAAGTATCAAATCTTGTTCGATAAGATATTGAAGTTTTGTTTTGAGCACAGCGATCTTTCGATGTATGCACACAAGAAAATGGCGGGTGCTTTGTGGTGTTCACTATAATATTTTAAACTACAAAGATTTTTAGTGTTGTTATTATATGGCATATACTCACTACCAGTTACAGACTTATAATTTTCACTTCCTTAGCTATTGTTGTTCTCGAGTTAGTCTATGTGGGAGCCCCTAGACTTGTCCCAATGTTCATTTCGATTGTTGTTATTGATTCCACAAAGGTAGTCCTATGATCTGTAGTGGCCTATGTGTCCGATGACTGCGAAAGCTTCAACGCGAGTGAGGTCTGCGCAGTACAGTAGTAGGAGTGAAATGGAAGGCCCCTCTTGCGTTTGGCAATGAAGTCAGTAACACACGAGCGCTTCATTTTTCTTCTTCATACGTACTTTTTTAAAATAATGCCAAAAACGCAGAAATGTTATAGGTTTGCATAATTCTTTTTTATCGAACAATGTATAACATTATTTTGAAAAACCTGCTCCTCCTTACGGAATGAGCCAATTTTTAAATTCGGGCAAGACAAACATTGTTGAAATAAAATTTATAGGGACCTGAACAGAGAATATAAAAAGTATATTTCTGACGTATCGAGCCTCCGTAGCGTTAACTGATCGCGTTGTATTTACTTACTGAAGCGGAAGAAAATATCAGGCTTTTCTCGAATTAAATCCTGCTGCAATTATTATACATCCATAATTGCTGTTGTAACCTGGGAAAATTAATACATAAATCAAATGTGAGAGGCGAAGATGAACGCGTTTATTTTAGGCTATAATATAGCACTAGCCTGTGTCGAATAAACGTTTGTTAATTTATGAATTATTATCTAAATTCCTGCATTTACGGGCATAAGGGTTTGGTTTACTCCAAACAATAGCCTTACCTAATGTTGTGATAGAGCGTCAAAGCAGGTAATTTCCATTTAATTTTACTGATGATGTTTACTCTGCAATGAGGTCATTGTTGACGTAATTATTATTAATATTACTATTGATATTATAAATGCACCATTATCAGTCTTCCCTATAATTTTGTGGATCACATAATAGAATTATCTTCTAATTATATGAACTTCTTTTGAATTCAACACAAATAACCTTTTCATTTAAAATCAAAGTAACTCAAATGTAAATCTGTAATTTTCCTTCATTATAATAATGTTTTAGTATATTTAGTTTATCTGACATTTTTATTAACAGTTTGTTATGAAAACAGTAACATTTCAGAAAATACGACTCTTTCTTTAAATTTAAGCTCTTAAAGCTTTTTCGTAAGGGTCTTCAGATTTTCTTTAATTAAAGTAAATGAAAAAGTAAAGCTCTTTCAGAAAAATGAACAGAAAAAAACGTTCACGTAATGGCGAAAAGATTTTCTTAAATGAAAATGATTGGTGGAAAACAACGACAAAAAAGATGTAAGATTATAACTTTCCTGAAATGTAATCGTGTTCTGTGCTTTCTCTGTGGTGTATCTTGTAGCTTTGATTAATTCTAATAAACATCAACCTTAAGAGGCAATCACACTATTTTGATATGATGTGTCTACTGCTTAATTTCTTCTGTTTACTAGAGGAAAAAAAATTATTTTGTTAGATCATCAGGCATTCTCTGCCCATTACCGGGTCAATTTGTATAAACATCTCAACTATGTAAATTAGTGATATAGTAAGGGAGCATTACGAAGTAAGAACCATGAATAAAAGATTAATTATTATTAGTAACACAAATATCAACAAAGGGATGGAATCTTACATAATTAGGCGCAAAGTGAGTTGAAGATGAGAACTTCTTTTCATAAATATATCAGTGTTTAATTTATTTGAACAAATGGCGATATGAGTTCTTTCATATTTTTTAACAATTTATGTTAAGGTTAAAGATAACTATAATGTATCCCGGTACTGCATGAGAGCATTATGCAGCTTTGGTGGATTAAAATCCAATAACAAACCGCTACTGCTGATTTAGGAAACTGCAAAAGAAAATTACGTAATTTGATATTTTGAATGGAAGTGGGTGCTAGATTGATAGTATAATAAGCAATAAGACTGTAGTATGTATATTCGGAGACATTGACAGAGACGTATGTTCAGCAGCAGGGAAAATACTGATAAAATTCTCATTTTTTGGTGCGATAGCAATGATAAAGCTTAGCAAGTCTATGATGTAGAAAAGAGCGACAGTTTTTTTATATTAATTAAAATACAATCTAATACAAGTTATATTTGAAGTCAGTCAAAATTTAACTATGATAAATATTAGTCACAATTAGTCAGAACAAATTATTTTTTACGACTTTCTAATTTAACTCAGATTTTCTGTTTCCAAAATATATTGGCATCCAGTTTCATTAAATAGAACTATTCCAATTATTAAAAATGATTAAAAATATTTTTTCTAGCTACAAATTAGAACAGTGTTGTGAAAACTGAATTTCAAACTAAGTCACTTACATTTCCATTAATTATTTATTACAGACAATGTAAAAGTTAACTTCACTACTAAAGTACTCACTTTCCTCTAATTACTAATTTCATTTTCATTTATGCCATTGAAAGATTTGAAATATACCTGACCCCTGAAAGTTATTAGTTTTCCAGTTCCCGAAGTAATAGAGTAATAGCGTTTCTTTTTCGAGCAGTCTTTTAAAGCGTACAGTGTACACGTATAATATAAATTCAAAACAGTCTTCCAGTGCTGACCTGGGTATTTTAATAAAAATGAGGTTATTTTTAACCCCGTAGCTAAACGAGGCAATGATTAATGCAGTACTTCCTCCAATAGCCGGCAGCTATGGATTTATGTAGATAATATCCAAGACAGTAACTCGATATTCAGATCCGAGTTTCATGGCCTAAGGAAGACAGACTAAATAATATACGGCTACCGCTTACCTTATAACCCAGTCTATACCGTTTGGCATTTCCTTCCAGTGCTCCACTTGAACAACAGGTATTATTTATACCCCAAATAATAGCTTACGATTAAGCATCTGCTGTTTGAATTAATTATATACTCGACCTTTGGGTAATTATAGTTGACTGTTTAATTTGTGCTGGGAGACATCTAAATATAGTTGCTCCTCCTTTTAACGTTTTTAGCTGTTGTACTGAGATATGTTAATTTCCTATTTTTTTTGTGATGCGTAACCTACGAAGAATGTTCCTTTCCCTGCGTTTTGTGTTTTTAACTGTTGCCTTCGAGTTTATTATACTTATGTCAATACAAGACAGTTGTAACTAAATTCAAATAAGTTTCATTGTTCTTCAAGTACATATTCAGTAAGTACTAAAAGTAGTAAGTAATTAATTACAAAGTTAAATTAGTCTGAATAAAACAAAGTGATAGTTTGTCAAAATACGCCATTCACTCATTAAAGTGTCTAAGTTTGTAATTGGATCATCGATATCCTTTTTAGTGTCTTATCCTTAAACCAGTATGACAAGGTGCTGCCAAAGTTAAAAAGATATACGGTGTATAAACAATATGACAATGATCTGGAAATATTGGAGGTCATAGTAAATTAAAAGGTGTTTATTCTTTCTACAAATGTTCGAATATTATCTTAGTGAGAAAATGAATTTCGAATGGTTTTATGGTAGAGTGTGATGTTACGTTTCAAAAACTCCTATAACAATCCAGTCGTGTATGACAGCTGGACATAACCTATTCAGAACTCAAAAAATCTAGTTGACAGTTCAGTTTTACAGAAATCACTACAATTCTGTCCACATCATGTCAATTTCATATTACTGCAATAAAAAGCGAAAATTTGGAAAATCAAAAATAGATTGAAATGTATTTGTCTGCTTTTTTAGTGAGATTTTTTTTTTTTTTGGTTAGGCAAAACCAAAAGGATCAACTTTTGGAAGATCCTTTTGGCGCAAGGTTCACTTCAATGTGTTTTAAATTTTTTCCACGGATGGCAACATACCTAAATACGAAAAGGTCTATTGTTACATCAACATTAAAAGTCAATAAGGAAGAAAATTAGTAAAAAATGTGACTGTATCTGAATGCAATTGAACTGGACTGACATGATGTAAATTAGGCGAAGCTTGATGTAGAAATAAGGCAGAGAATTTGGTTTCGCAGTAAGTGGAAATCTGTTAACTTGAAGCAACGTCAAATGCAACTGGACTGGATTGTCTAGGTGCGGAATTACCCCTAGACGTTGACATTGGATAATCAGACTATATAAAGAGGAAACCGATTGCTTACTTACCATTAGATAAAATGTCCCGCTATTGTTTAGCATTACGGTCGGATAAGGGTACAAAAGCGACGTGGATAAACGGCATGATTCACATTGTATCGTGGGCATGTTCTCCACACTGTTGTTGAAGAGGTTAAAGGAGGTATTTCTGGCAGAGGATTACTGGTTACTGGCAAAAAAAAACTCTTACCATACCTTCGGCATGCTGAAATCCATTTCTTGCCCTCTTGCCATTTCTACATGATATCAGTCACCGAAAGCATGCCTGAATGCATTAATGAATGTGTGGTGCATTGTGAAGAGCACATTATTACCTTTAATTCAAGTCCTGTTCATCAGATTAATTTGAAGTTTTAATCAATTACTTAACGCAACATCCACCCCTATCATATGTACCAAAAATTAACAAATTAACAGATGTATTAATCCAAATTACTAGCATCTAATTTATCAATAACTGAACAATATATCAAAAAGTTTAATTAATAAATTTTTATTATGTTTATATTTCATTGTGTCTGCATGTATATTAAAGTTATATAGAAATTAGTAGATTGTTAAAGATTGTGCAACAATTGGATTTCATCTATAGATTACTGTTTGAATGAAATAATAAAATAAATAATGATGACGATTTCTTTACATGTTTCAACGATCCTTATAAAAATCAGTATTATGTAAATGAGACGACCTTTGAGAGTCTATCAAAACGGAAATTGATATAAAATTCGCTTTTGGTAATAGATATAAAGCAATTTATTTGCTAATAGAGAAAGTACGGTTTCAAATACGAAATTGACTGAGGAATTCCCTACTGAGTTTATATTTAAAAGTATTTAGTAAACTAGTATGTAGTAACTAAATCTATTTCATTTTAAATTGTTACGCAATATATAAAAAATATTTAAGAATTTTATTCTATATCATTTATAAATCCTATTAATTTTTAATTTATTATTATTAGAGCTCGGTCGGATGATCATAGCCGTCGCGTCGGCCTTTCGATACAGCGCACCGTATGAAACTGGTAATAAAAGCAGTTATTGACTTCGCGTTTGCTTCGTGTATATGTGTTTTAATATTCTAATAAAGTACACAAATTTATTTATACCTATTTACTTATTTATTTACGACGAACACGCCTTGACTAGCCGACGATAACCCCGAGTTATAATTATGCATATATTTGGTAAAATTTTCCGCTGAATACGAAAATAATCAAAAGAAAAATTTCTGACCAAAGGATTTTATAAAAGTTATAACGGTTGCCACGTCTTATTTGTATTTATTTTTATTTTTGAAAGAAGGAAATGAGCGATACGGATGAGCAGGAGGGGATCTCTCACGTTCAAACAATTTTTTTACCATTTTCGGATTTGGCGAATTTTACTAAAGATACAGTGTGTACAGATTTGATCCGGAACACCACTGTAGAATTTTACAGGATGGAGCGATTTTAATGTCAATTTTTTCAGGGTAGAGAATGCATAGACACACGTATGGAACATATTTCTAAGGAAATAATGCAATCTCATGGCTTGCTATGATTTTTTAATAATGATGTTTTTGGAAAATCGTACTAGGGATTTTTTTATTAGATATTTGAGAACACTGCGTTAGTCAGCACCATTTAAAATCCAAATCCCAAAATTTCATTAATTTATGTCGTTGCATGTTTTTTTATAGAGCCTCAAAGTCCTAAAAACTAAAAAAAAAATAAAATACAATTTAAAAGGGTTGAAATATCATGTTAAGAAAGAAACAACAATACAACTACCAACAGGTACAAGTACAACAAGTTAACAGTGCTTGCACAAATTAATACCAGTCAAGGAAAACAAAATTGGAAAGAAACACCAAAATATTCTAAGTAAAAATCAAATTCAAAATTATGCTATTAAAAATTCAAATATTTCCTTTTTCAACTAAATCACCTTGTAGTTCTATACATTTTTCAATTCTTTTTTTTATTTTGTTTAGATACGTTTAATAACGCTTCTTCGTTAATCTGATTACAAGCTTCCGTAATTCGAGCACACAGTTCTTGAAGATTACGTGATCGATTCCTATACACAATGTTTTTCAAATGTCCCATAGAAAAAAATTTGCTGGTAAGATCAGGTGTTATTGGTGGCCAGTTAATTAAATTAGAGCGTCTTCCTATCCATATGTTAGGAAAGTGTGCTTGAAGCCATTCCATCACAGGACAGGTGCAGTGGATAGGGGCACCATCTAGCTGTAGGTAGCATGGAATTTTGCCGTTTAAGCAAAGGAACATCATCAAATGAATCATAAAATACAGCTGGCAGAAATGTGTGAAAAATATTTCCATTTCCATGGAAAAAGAACGGGCTGTATAATCTTTGACCAAAAATGTCACAAAAAACACTAAGTTTCTGTGAGTACTGACGTTTGCAGTTAATTACATAATGTGGGTTTTCAGACGACCAATAACGAGTATTTTGTGAACTTACTATCCCGTTAGTAGAAAATGTAGCTTCGTCCGTGTAAATGTTGCTCTTTAAAAAATTTGGATCTTGCAAATAGTTTCCTAACGTGTGCAGGGATTTGACTTTAAATGGCCTAATATTTATTTTCTTTAAATGATTCCAAACTGTCATCTTACTCACATTGGGTAAACTCGAACTGCATCAGATAAACTATTTGTAGGATTATTTTAGAAATATTCAATTATAGTGTCCCCCTTTTCATTTGCATTTGCTCGATGTCCTGAACCTCTTTTTACCGTAGATGAAATATTACCTAAAAAAAAATTGAACTGGTAAAAAAATACTACAAATTAGAACTTACATTTACCACTGAGAACAAACATACGATTTATATTAACTACTTATCTGCAACTTCGATCATTTCTGCCTGTTGGTCGAATTATTGGCACTTTTTTGTTAATACTTAAGTCCATTTTTATTTTACTAGCAAAATATTTCTCACAAAACAAAGCCGTAATTAAAGCGTTCTAATAGATGTCACGATTTGACATTTCACAATATTAATTGTTTTTCATAGCAACCTGATCAAACAAGAAAAAATAAATTTCTTTCCGGGTTATAAAATTATGTCTTCAGAGAAACTACCTAATTTTAAAATGTAATGGTACTCATATTTTTTTTTTCTTTCTTAACATGATATTTCAACCTTTTTTACTCAATTATAAAAGCCCCCTATATTTTCAAACCAAGATAAGAATTTTCAGTTTTTGGGACTTTGGGGCTCATAAAAAAACATGCAACGACATAAATTAATGAAATTTTGGGTATTTGGATTTTAAATGATGCTGAATAACGCTGCGTTAAATTTCTAATTAAAAAATGCCTAATACGATTTTCCAAAAGCATAATTATTAACAAAATTATAACAAGCCACGAGATAACATTATCTCCTTAGAAATATGTCCCATACCTGTGTCTATACACACCCTACTCTGAAGAAAATTGACATTAAAATCGCCCCACCCTGTAAAATTCTACACTAGTGTTCCGGATCAAATTTGTACACACTGTAGGTAGGTTGGATGGCCAGTTTGGATTTTTTTAATTTTTGGGGGGGAACAGAGGGTGTGTAGCGGAGGATCCATAGGTCAGAAATTTTATTTTTTATTATTTTCAGATTCAGTGGATTTTTTTTTTACCAAAGATAGGTAGGTTTGTTTCATCGCAATCTTGACTTTATGGAGGATGATTAAATAAGTATATCAAAATAATATGCAACCTGTCGAAGTAAATACAGAGCCTTCATATTTCAAATGATTAGAGGCCATGTGACCAGTAATTTTGATTGGAACAGTAATTTTACTTCCTTCATGTTGGCAATTAAATTTCGTTAAAATTAATTGAAACAATAATATCAAAATCACATTAAAACACAACATTCTGTTTCACCGGCTGCGATTGGTGTAATTTTTCACGAGATTGTATTCAACGAATCAGGGATCGCATTATCTCGAGCATAGACGTAACGGTTTGTCATTGTCCATTATAAACGAATAATTAATATTGGTGACGCAAATTTTTAGGAATTTTTCGTTACCAGTACCAGCCCTGCAGTGTTGGTTGTTTAAGGTTGGTGGTCACGTGACTTGTAAAAACTTATGAAGGCTCTGTATATGATATGTAAATATTATTGTAATGAGAACAAACAGAGGATTTTAAATTAAAAAAGAAAAAGGAGTTTGGTTTATGCCTCAGAAACGCAAAATTCAAATACTTTTTAATGTACCTCTTTGCTATTGCAAGAAAATTTACTAAAGCTTTGGTCTCTATTTTTTTTAATAGAAAGGTAAAAAAATAAAGGGGAAATATTATATGAATGTAAATCCTATTCATGTAGGTAACTCGTTTTGTGCAAATTTTTTCACGGCAACATCCACGCAGACCTATTGGCACGTGACAGAACTAAAGCAGACTAAACTAATGTAAATAATAAAGATGTACAGAAAATTTTTGTGTAGAATTACTAAAAATACATTTAGCAAATAACTATAATAATTGTAACAATTTGTTTGCACAATGTGTAGGACTACTAAAATGTAACAATTTTTACAAGGTAGTTTTTTGGTGTGCAGATCTATTTCTCTACTAATATCAAGTGAAAATGAAATCTTACAACTACAATTAATTAAATCACCTTCTGTTATAACAGAAATTACGTTAAGCCATTAAATGTGATGACTGCAGCAAGACTGTTATGGACAACGCTTGCCATATATAGTTACTTGAAATTTAATGTTTCTGTAAATTGTTATGAAGTTAGTCACACCAACAATATTATATCTGCATGATGATGCATACGAAGTACCCAAATTAGTAAAGCTATAACTTTGTATTTTCTCTTTGGATGGATATAACTTTCCTAGGTAACTCACAAGTTTAACACGCATAAATTGACAGAGCTGTAACTTTTCAGTAAACAGCAACACAAGTTCTATAGCACAACAAACATTAATAAAATCAAAATGTAACTGAATGAAATAAAAGACAATACATTACACAGACAGTTTGAGTAAAAAAAACTCACAAACAGATTGTTTCGTTTTATTTGGCCCGGGTTTAAGTTTACGCTTTTGCCGTCCCATGAAATGAAATGGAAAATGGGATAAACATGTAACCATTAATACTATCATCCCCAGTAAAACCCACAAAGGCAAATTTCTTAAGAACTGGGAAAGTAATGGGATATTTGTTTCCTATGTTAATATTTCTCAACACACTTTTTATTTCAAATTTCCTCTACAAATATTCCCATAAACTAACCTAGTCTTTTAACTGAGCTATTTATGTATGAAAACAAACTATCAATTCTTTACCGTTGTTTATATTACGTTCCTTTCAGGGATGTAATTTTTGCATGAAGTGTCTATTAATTATTAATAATCTATTAATGTTCATTAAAACTACATGGTGCTTATTTCGATCTGACGCCAGGGGCGGCCTAGGCCAACTTGTCCTCAAGGTTATGTCTTCATAACTTTTGCTTATCCTAGTTTTATGTAATTTGATTACGTAGATTACAGTAACTGAATTTGCAATCAATTCTGAACAAAAAATGAGCTCTTGTTTTATAGCTCAAAAATAAACCGTTTTCGAGTAAATTAGGTCTAAAATATCGACTGCATTAGTTCGTAGAAAAATGCATGTAAAGATTTTATTTCTTGTTATCTAATAGGTACGTGTCATTATAAATAACAAAGTTGTTCAGCGTTAAGGTACAGTTTCCCATGTAGCTGCGGCTCAATGAATATGAAGAAACTAAACTAGTTTTCTATGAATTATTTAATATTTAGTTACGTAGGGGAACTAAAAATAAAATTGGATATTATGTAACAGAAATGAAATTATGTTAGCAAAATGACAATATTAAAAATAAAAATAGAAAACAATTATTTCAGTAAATGCTCGAAATGCTACCCATTTACTTCAAAGCATGACCGACATCATTTGACCAAGGAATTATAAACCCTTCGTAAATCAACGGTTACTTTAATTTGCTCGGCGGCTGCAATAATTTTTTGAAGTAAATCGTCTCTCGTGTTACTGGGCTTGGCATAGGTACACCAGTTGCTTCATATGACCCCAGTAAAACAAATCAAGCGGGTTGAGGTCAAGGAACCTGAGATGCCACATAATAGCTCCATATTTCGTAATCCAGCGTTCTGGAAAATGTAAATCGAGCCACGCAGATAACTGTCTTTCATTACGAGTAGGTGCTCCATCTTGTTAGTAGTATATTTGATTTCACAAAGCTAAGAGTACGTCACCTAGTACGCCATCAACAATATTTTCTAAAGTCCTCTCTGAATTCAAACGGTCTATAATAATTTGAGAAGGCAAAATGACTCCGATGAAGATTCCTCCCCAGACATTTATGTAGAATCTTCTTTGAAACGCGGAGGGTCATATCACATGCGGATTTTCAATGGATCAAACATGAAAATTTTTAAAATTATTTATAGCATTTCTCGTAAAGATATTTTCTAACGATCACTTGCAAAATTTTATCCTTTTTTCGGAATCACCAGGATGCAAAGTTTGTACTTTATGTAGGTGGTATGGGTACAGTTCTTGTCGGTTTAAAATTTTCCAAACGCTGCTTAGTGGAATACCTACTTGCCTTTACATTCTTCGGATCTTCGGACACTGGTGGAAGGATTCCAACAACAGCAGCTATTACATTTTCTTCTAATATGCTTGCATTTTCCAAATTACCTCTTATTCTGGTATTTCCAATTTTAACACTCCCGGTCTCACGGACTCTTTGGAAAACTCGTTGGAATGCGGCTGTGAAGGTTCCCTTCTGTTTGGAAACCTGCGTATATACTCTCGTGAGGCTACCAATGAATTTCCATGACAGAAACCGTAGACAAATATCATATCAGCATATTCGTTGTTCAAAAATTTGACAATATCTTGTTGTTTTGTAAACTTAAATTCTCGTAACTTCGAGTACCGTAATTAATTTTGACATGTACTCTTGTAAACAACTTTGTTTTTTATAATGACAGGTACCTACTAGATAACAACAAATAAAATCTTTTCTACGAATTAGTGCAGGCGATATTTTAGACGCAATTTACTCGAAAATGGTTCATTTTTGAGCTATGAAAACATATTTCTTGTTCAGAATCGATTGCAGATTCAGAAAAACTTAATCAAATTACATAAAACTAGGATATACAAAAGTTATGAAGACATAAGCTTGAGGACAAGTTGGCCTAGGCCGCCCCTGGCGTCAGATCAAAATAAGTACCATGTAGTTTTAATGATCTTTAATAAATCATTTCAAACACTTCACGCAAAAATTACGTAAATCCCTGAAAGGGTTTTAGAGTTATTACGAAAAGTTGTTATTATTTTTATTCTAAACAACACCCTGTAACTCAGTCAGAGTGCATCGCAGAAAAATATTTTATAAGAATTTTAGTCTTATTTTGGTCTGCTCTACCTCCTGGTAAATTTTTGTACGCTGACACTGGGACACGCTGTATAAATATGGATCAAATAGCTACAAATAAAATAGCTATATTATTATAGCTAAATATTGTGTTCTGTGAGTACCTTGTACTTTGAGTGCTTTAAACAGAGTTGTAGAATAACCATAAGTTTCCGTAAAATCAGAGTATCTAGTGAAACTTTGTAATATTTCATCTTTTAAAGTACTTACTAACATCTTCAGCCAGACTACTGGGTCTGCTTTTTATTTCAGAAACAGATAAACTTTATGTCTTTAGTTCATATAATTGCTGTCTTATAATATTGCTAATCCTGCAATGTTTAGATTTTTTATATTTGTTAAATTCCCTAATTTCATAATAATAATTATTAAATTATCTGTCAATCAGGGAGTTTTAGGTTCAGTTATTCGAACCGTTTTAATTGAGATATACATTCGGGTTTGTTCGGGTTCCCATATAACCCGATTCTGAACCGTTCTAATCGTGCACAATTAGAAATATACGACGTTCTAGTTTCTTCGAATCGGTTCAAATTTCGGAGATATTTGTTTTGGTTTTATTCGAACCTAATTCTGAACCATCCGAAGTAGTTCTTGCTCCCACGCACGAACTAATTCCTCAGAACTGTATTATTTGACGCATGGGTAGGTAGTTATTATTTCCGAATATCGCCTTGATTATTTCCCGCAAATTTTGTAATTTTTTCATTTCATGTTTGTTTTTTTACTTAGTATCTGAGTACTTCTGCATTATTATTTTCTAGCTCCAGTTCTGAAGAAATCGATGGAATTTTAGGGGTTATTTTCACAGAATTGCAAAGTAGTCATGCCGAAAAAGAAGACTTTTTTGAACATACGGTTTATCTGTTTACCGATAAAGCATTTAAAGAATTGTTTGTGGTACGTTATAAAATGATTTTGAGATTAAGGTATAAGGCAAAGACGCAAAGAGCAAACAGATGAAAACTTCATTACTAAAAACAACAGTTCGCTGCAAATCTCACAAATTCTAATGGTTGTCAAAAGAAGCCGGATGGTTCTGAGTCGTTTAAAATTCTGTATTTTGCGTTCCTGCACAGATTCTAGACTGTTCAGAAATAGAGAACCCGAACAAAGCTATGTACATATAGTTCAAATAATAACAGAAGTATTTGAGAATATTCACTTTATCGTGTACGTTCTCCATATAAATAATCGAATTGAATGGCAGGTGACATAAATAAAACCGTTTATAAACATTACCCTTCTATATTTAAAAAAAATCGCCCTGTGTATGTCAGGAATATTTGGTTCACTAATAAAAAATTTTAAATCTCCAACTTTTCAGATACTCTTTCGCTTATCTATTAACCTTCCTGTCATGCTCAATGGCCAACACGTCAAAACAGTAACAAATTATTCCTCCTTCATAACAGTTCCTATATGATCACTCACACCCTTTTAGTTTTTATGCGTGCTATCGGTATAACTGCAAATAAAATATCTGCAATATTGTCAGCTTATTTGATGAACCTTCAACGTTGGTGTCGACGGCAGCTAAATAAGGCCGTTAAAACATGTGGACGTTGAAGATGATTTATCTATATCGATGGGTCTATATAAAGTTGGAGAACTAATGAATCAAAGTATGCTGTGAGATATTTTTCGTGTCAAATACTAAATAATACAATGGGAAGGGTCAATTAGGGTTATAATTATGTTATAGGACACGACATTTCATCATTGTCCCTTGTGACACGTTGCCTAGCGCATATAATCAGTTGTACCATTTCTAAAGCTGTGATTTCTTTATGCCATGACGTAAATACTAGCACTTAAGGTTACACATACTGGGTGTGTTTTTTAACCTGAAACTATAAAATATCTCGAAAAATAAGCACCCTATGAAGAAAATGTCAATAATCTAAATTTAATCATTCCGCGGGGAAAATACATTAGTCCCTATGCCACCTCTTTGAAGTCGAGGAGGGGAGTAACTTTGAAATCTTAACTAGCAACTCCTATTTTTTTATTGCAGATTCGTATTCTATGACTAACATTTTTTTTATTCGTGATAGATGGCGCGGAAATAGACGAAATGTTTTTATTTCCCTATTGAGCACCTATGCATATGATTCTGCAATACATTTGCAATAAAAAATACCACATTTTCACTCTAAATAATCAAAATTAGTCATATAACAAATTTTATTTCTATCTATAATGAGTTGAATGAATGATGTTTCTGAAAAATCCTACGTACTTTTAACCGTAGAATTCGAATCTGCATGAAAAAATGGGGGTTCCTATGTAGCATACGAGTTAAACTAACATTGTGAAGTGACTTAAGTATAAGTAAATAAGAAATGGAAGTAACATTGATCAGTTCTACTTACTTTGAGCTATAAGAAGAAATGTATAATATATATTTTTCTGGTATAGTCTTTCCGAAGTCAGTTGAACACGTATAAAAACGCGTAGCAATAAAATTTAATGAGTTTCGTAGGCGTCCCTAAAGAAGTTTTCTGCTAAAAGTAAAAAATTATAATAATTTGTATATAATGTGTAGAAAATTTTTATTATATGTTCATTTGACCAACAACATATTTTAATTATTTATGACCTCAAACAATTTTATTATATTAATGGTAAATTTCGTTGTGTTCCGTTTCAAAAGGTCTCCAAAATGCCATATGGTAATAATATTAATAAACAAAATATCCCTCTGATTTCTCCCTTTCGCAATTGTAATATGAATTATTAATAGAATGTGCCTATAATAAATTAAAATTACCTGAATCACACCAAATTCCGCATTGCTGCACTGCACTGCTACGCCATTTGTTGATAACAGAATTTATGACCAGGTGGTCCAGTGCGGCCGTGTTTGTGCCGCGTTTGCTCGCCCGCTCATTCTTCAACTGGGCGACCAATATGGACATGGCTAAATAAATATGGGAACAAGTTTTTCAAATATTTCAATGCCAAGTTGCTGCGTCAGCGACCGAATCTGGTACATACTGCCAACCTCTTGGTTCTTCAATTGAGATCGGAAAGACTATAAAGAAAGAAGAAAATGTAGACTTTCATCTGTTTCTGTGATAGTTTTAAGATGAGCCTAACTGACATGACAGAATATGGTTCACACACATCACACGGTAAAAAAGTTTAATTTTTGATAAGATGAAATACATTTAAATAGTTTTATAGAGAATAGACTTAGGGACTCCAAAGATACTCGTAAGTAGGTGATTACTAATTTTACAGTAAAAAATAATATCTCAGTGATCTATCATAAATTACAGTTTATTTTAGTAGCTGCGCTTAATTACAATTACAACTAATACAATTACAACAATTACAATTAATACAACTGCGTTTAATTTTATGGAGCAAACATAACACTAACCTTCAGGTCCCTCTTTGGAATGAATATAGAATACAGATAGGTTTTCTCATTTTTATTGATAACTGAGACGAAAGTTCTTCTAAAGGCTAATAATGTATTACTTGAAGACAACAATATTAGAGATATCAATAAGGCAATTTATTTTTAATTAAACTAAATTGAACATGAGGCAAACAATTTTGAGCTTTTAACTTTATTCTAACTCTTTGTTTCAATTTCTAGGTAAGTGGTTGAAATATCGTCCCAAAAATATCTTGAGGAAAACGGTCGAATTTTGCAGACTGTATTGAGAACGACAACGTAAGTATTTCTTTAAATGTAAAGATACATATATCGTTCATTCAATCACATTCAATGTCTTATTTGAAAAATATATATTTGTTATATACAATACAAATTAAATAAAAATATGATGGATCATACTTCCCCTAAAATGTATTACTTTCTTTTTTTATTGGTGTAATAATATTTTGACTGATTCTAATGAAATTTTAACTGAAATCTTTATTACTTCCATTCATTTCAAAAACGGAGGGCGATAGAACATAAATAATACTGCAAGTTTACCTTATAAATCCATATTCAATTATACAGCCCCACAAAAAAAAAAGGTTTTGTGCCAGAGACATGAGTACATGATTTTGTTTATTTTTTGATGCTGAATCCGAATCCGAAGCACAAAAACCGATTTATCGGGTCATTTGTTAGTAAACATTTTTTTGTGCGGCTTTGTTAATAACGGTTTAGAAGAGTATTTTTGACAATATCTCAAATATTTTTTGTTTATCTTTCGATATATAATAGTGCAATTAGACCATAAGTTTTGCTAAGAGTTTATGATTAAAACAATTTAATTGTAGTATAGATAGGGGTGATTTCTAACCCGATTCTTACTGTAACTTATGTCAGTGAGTAAATAGGTATAGTTCTAGACATCTTTAAGCGAAATATGACATTTTTAATTATTACGCTGAGTACTGAAGTACTAACATTTTTATTAAATAATAATTAAATTAAATTAAACATGGTGTATTTTACATGGTGTATTAAACATGGTTTATAGGTGTAATTTATGTAATGTATTAAAAATGATTTTCAGTGTATAAAATATAAAATAAACATCCAAAATCAGCAAATATGTTGTTATAGTTTTTAAGCAGAGTTATAAGATAAAAACTAATTATACGTTCTTAATTTCAATGGTTAGAGAAACAATATACAAATAGATTGACAGTGAAGTTCTATACCATGTTCTCCAGATTTAAAACCATCAATTTTTTAATCTACTAATATCGAACATTTGTAGCTCTTACAAATAATTTGATAAGTATTCATATTCAATATTTCAATACTAGTTAACAAAGTAAAAAAAAAACAATCAAAAAAAGAACTAAAGTTGTTGAAGTTAGTTATTTATGTATGTTATAGTTTTGTTTACTTTTTTCTATTAAAAAGATGGTAGTGTTTAGCACAATAAACCGAAAGGCTATATCTTACTCTAATATGTCTAAGAACTAAGAATTCGGCATAAAATTGAAATTATTTTGGCTGGTATAATACTTATAGGTTAAAATATGCTAGGAATCTTCCATATCTACGCTACTGAAGAATTTTAATACAGTTAATAATTGAATAGGGGGCGTCAAGCAAAATTCTCGTTGCTTGTATTTCCTCTGTTTATTATCCATATCAGAAGCGGTCATCAGTATATTATAGACTCTTAAAATAATAAAATTGTTATTACGAGCAAATTCAAATCCGAAGTGAATTAGAAGCACTAATTTTAATAGTTATTATCAAAGGTAGAAAACAAAATGGTCTCGAGTTGTAGCTAAAATTTTAGACTTCTTCACCTCATTATTCACCACAACAGCCATTCATAGAAATGAAACACAAAACAGATATTTGTGCAGATAAGTAAATATACAACCCCTCTGGCAGGTTTTTGTTCCGTATTGGCACTGTACGAGATGTTGTTTCGCACTTTCCCGAGGCAGCAAAGGCCGAGATACTGCGGTCGCTAAAAGATATATGTGCATATTTTGCAACACATAAATTTCAATAATTTAAAGTTGCTTTCTACAGTAATTCCTTATTTCTGCACAAATGGAAAAGTTTTATACAGATTGCACCGTGAACTATCAGAACCAGTGTGACGGAGAGATTTTTCTCGGAAAACATCATAAATATAAATTGTTTACTTAAAAGTGTACCAAACAACGTCGCTGCAAAAATGCCATTTTCAACTTCAGTTCGCGTTACACGAATTGACGATGTTAATGCTGAATGGATTTGGACAAATAAATGTTGTTATACGTACAAAATGAGTCATAGCTTTAAGGCTAAAGTGACATTATTTTATACTCATACTATTGAAAATGTTTATTTGTAACAAGTACGTATATTATCTGGATTATTTTATCTAGATAAATCTTATAGATAAATGTAATTAAACATTGTAACTCTTGTAGTAAGTAAAATTACTGCGTGTCATCAAAATATAAGGTGGCTAAATGAAAACGAAACAGAGCCATTTTCAGGAACTGCGACAAGATTGTAGAAAAACGCTCAGACCCGTCGATTTTAGATTAAAGGGGGACATTCTTTGCTGGTATTTTTGACTCCGCCACTTTCACCCCTNGGACAACATAAATATAAATTGTTTACTTAAAAGTGTACCAAACAACTTCGCTGCAAAAATGCCATTTTCAACTTCAGTTCGCGTTACACGAATTGACGATGTTAATGCTGAATGGATTTGGACAAATAAATGTTGTTATACGTACAATATGGGTCATATCTTTAAGGCTAAAGTGACATTATTTTATATTCATACTACTGAAAATGTTTACGTATTTATAAGAAGTATCATATATTATCTGAATTATTTTATCTATATAAATCTTCCTATTATTTAGATAATATTTTTATATTTCATCTATAGTGTCCTGTAGCATATACAGTATGTTTCATTATAAAGGCCCCGAGCTTTTCTTTATACTGACGCACAATTTTTTTCGTCACACTATTCGTCAATATTTTTTTTAAATGGGATTGTATACATTTTCTGTACGTTTTGATTAATTTTTTATTTTCTTTCCAGCCATATAAATTTTGTATGCCTTTGCATAATGAAATTTTTGAGAAAAAATTAGAAAACTTTCAGCCTTTGACTTTAGTCTACGTGGTACTCGCTTTCTAAATAATATGAAATAGAAGGCGCTGGAAAAACAATTTTACATACTGCTATCTGTCACATATCGGTTTGTTTGTAATTGATGTCACCTTTCAAATTTAACTTATAACAAAATGAATAAGTTTAATGAAGAAGTTGATACTCTGCAGGTTTATTGTGAATGTAGAAAAAACAGTGTTGGAACTTTACTTTTATATCGATAACGTTATCCTAATATGTTGAATTTCCCCTAACAGAAGAAAGTTTAGTAAACTTGAAGCAAACTTAAGACAGTATGGAACGCTAACGAAGAAAAGAGTTTCTTTAGGATCTGCTTGCAATGAAAATCAAGAATTAGATTTACTATTAAGTATGCAAGAAAATACGAGTATTTCCATACGGAAATTATCCAGGAATCATAATTTAACCGAGTACGTTGTGTATAAAAATCTACATAAACATAAATTGTTTCCTTAGAAGGTGAATTTGGTTCAACATCTTCATGAAAATGACATTGTACAAAGAATACAGGTTTGTCGCTGATATATAAATAATGCAAATACTAATCCCAATTTTCGAAAAATGATTTTATAGACAAACGAAAGTAATTTTTGTAACAACGGCATATTTAACCGCAATAGATCATACCATTGGAACCATAGCAATCCTAGAATTATATAAAAAAAGAAATTTTCAAAATCGATTTCATATTAATGCCATACTTCTTCGATGGTTCTTTAACTGGTGAACGGTATAATAATTTTTTTGAGAAATCATCAGAGTATTTGGAAGAATTAACAGTTAATGAGTAGGTATGTCCATATTATTTTCCAATAAGACGGTGCACCTCCACATAATGCTCAAATAAACATTTATTTGAATGCTCCATGTGAAGACTCCTGGATTGGTACAAGAAGACCCATACATTGGCCGCCAAATATAGAGATGCCTTGCTGCATCTTCTCGTAGAACATCATGTGTAAATATTTTCAAAGATCTCAGAATAATGATTTTTCCCTCACTCTATATCTACTCATTTTTAATTTTTATAAAACAAAATACATAAAAGGAGCATGCATACAATACGCGATATAAAGACACGTTATACACTGAGTGTCCTAGGCTCACTGTAACACAAAATAATTTAAAAACTGCTAAACATAGATAGTATTTACTCACTGTCAGAGTAGTATTAACTTCGGATCAAAAATTTCTCTTAAAAAATTATTGACATCAGATAATTTCAATCAATTTTTGTTTTAAAAATAGTTTTAGTTGGTTCTAACTGGTTGTATAGAATTTAATGTATATCTATTTATCGACTAAAGCGATCAAGGGTATTAATTAGTTTAGAATTGTAGAAAGGGTACGAACCCCTTCGGGGGAGCCCTTGGCAATACTAAATGAGAGCACGAGGGTTGCAAAGTGCCCATTCATACTTCCGTAATGATACTGATATTCATAACTTTACCCCTATTTAAGGAATGTTTCTGGCTCTACACAAAAATGTAAGGGGTATACGAATTTTTTTGACCTGTGATTCGGATGGTCAATCATCCAAATCACGACTTTGTTTTTTTTTGGAGGGGGCTGTGTAATTATTTATATCCTAACATAAATATAATATTGACATGAAATATTATTAAACCACCCTGATTATGAGCAGTAAAGAATATAACTAGTATTATCTCGCTTTTGGCCTCAGCATCAACAAAAAAAGTTGATTAGATGTAATGGTGTACCTAGAGTTCGTCAACATTCAATAAAATACATCTGTTCTTCTGTTTAAATTTTTTGTATAGTTTATTAACAAAATTTCTCCCTCGCATTATCTTGTCTAATAACAAAATTCGCTTAAACTTTTGTTCCACAAATATGAGCGTGTCTTTATCGAAAATTATTCACTGCTACATAATAATAATTTGTTAGAATGTAGCGTACGTATTTTATCTGCGTTGCCATTTCATCTTAAAACAATAGTGGCCATTTGAAAAGTAAACGTAACAAACAACTAATATAGTGGTCTTAATACTTACTGTTTTTGGCGTACTTAGGAAAATGGTAAACATTTGTAATACGTACAATATGGCTTTCTGTGAGGCCTTAGTATTACATGAATGCCCAACTCGCACTTTTGGTTGTTATTCATTCAGGTAGTTACTATGTAGTTACATAGGAAGTTTCCTTGTGCCAAGTTTGAGGTCTATATATTTAATGTAAAAAATTATAAATTAATAAAATAATTTGACATACCTGATGTTACAACTGTTCAAAATTTATTTGTCGACCGACGCGCGACGTGTAAACACATTTAGGCCCATCTATCCAGTTTCTACGAACTAACACAAATGCTTCATCATAACACAAATGTTGCCTTGCTTCACCATAAATTAAAGCTATATCAATCAACTACGAGTTGATAAGCCATTTTTGGCACTTGAAAAACTAATGTAAACACTATCGCAAAAACGTAAATAATACTAAAATTGGATTTCAGTATTCGGAATCGCCTGGGACCACGTGGATAGAGAGCGCACTTTGTACAGTGTACAAGGCGAATGACGAATATATCAAAATTCATTTTTTTATCGTATTTACAAATCATTTATTGAAAAGTAATACATTTGTTTCTTCATTTCTATTTAACGAGAGTAAATACTCCTCAATGTGTGATGTTTTTGTCCTTACATCAAGTCAACCCAGATGAAAAATTATCAAATTTACATAATTAGGCATCTTTTACCATTTATTTTTTAACTTAAAATCAAGTAAATTGTACTTACATAATTCTAGTTCTTATATTTGTTTGTACCTAGAACTTTGCAGATGGCCAAGAACATTAATTAATTATCAGTTTTTGTAAGCAATCGATAAGGTATTAGACGGGTTTAAAAAAGAGGTAATGGGTAAGTATTTTATAACATTTCTGTTGAGCATAAATTAAAGTCAGACTTGCTGGGAATTAAGAACATAGTAATCCTTCTAATCTGCTTCATAGGGATCATTTTAATCCGAAAACATCTTTATTCAATATAATTAATGGTGCCTTCAAAGGGTCTTTTGCCCCGCAAATCTCGCTAACGCCGCCGCTCTTTTTAATGTCAATTTCCTTTCCTTAAAAAGATGTTCTTTTGTGCAGATTATTTGTTTCCACAATCATCTCCCACTGGAAATTAACTACCTTTCCTTGATTTCGTAATTTTTAGAGTAAGAAAGAGCAGTTCGCATGTTAAATTCTCAACATATTAAACTTTCAGGTTCCGTGGATAAAGCAAGCACTGAAAATTTTAATTATACCTACTCTTAAATTATTCTTTAACAATTAGGGAATTTTTGTCGTTTAATTCGTGTACCGGGAGGTACTGGTTAGTATACGTCTAAAAGTGTGTACACAGGTACAAATACATGCATTAATATACAATAATGATATTCACGTCACCAGTTATGAAAGACCCTAATTTGAAGTGAAAAAGTTAACTTAATGGCCGTATTATTATACGTACAGTAACATTGTGTCTTCTTTGTTATTTCAGAGACAATATTGAAAGTTCATGCATTAAGCACGATAAAGTTAAAAATAGTTTATATTAACAAAATCCGTTGTAATTTACTAACTTGGTTTTTAATACAAAAAAGTCATCAATATTGCCTTTTTGTATTAGGCGTATTATTATTATTATTATAAGTACACCTATTGTTTGCATCTCACTTATGTGCATTTTAAAACTGTCTGATTTTACTTCAAACATCTATTTTCATCCCTGTAGAACAAAAATACGGATCAGAATTAAGGAGGTTCGATACCGAAAAAAAATGGTAAGAAAGTTTTCAAAGCAATTGAAATCTGTTAATAAATATTCAAATTGCCTCGTGTAAAAATATCAGATCGATTGCCAATGTAGTTTTTTGATATATGGTATTGAAAAATAATATTAAAAATTATGCTATTATACACAGGCTCTTATGGGAGTTGGGGAATAAACTTTAATCTAACGTGAATGTTAAAAATGAATGAAATCTTAAAAATGGTTAGGATCGGGAAAATAAAATTGTAATTAAAGAATTAAATATTACTAAACATTTTAAAATAATAAAAATATGCACTTACAATGTAATTATTGAGATAATGGAATGAATATATAACGTTTTAACAAATTTGAACAAACATCTGATCCAATGAAAGGAAATATGGCAACACTGTATGCTGTATTTAACGTTTCGACTGACGCGTTATATTTGAATAGCTCGATTATAGACTATAAAATTATTCCAGTCGAAAACATATGTAGTAATACCTAATTAATATTAAATAATTTTCTCGTGATCTACAGCAATATACTAGCAATTTGAAACAAATATTGAAAGGATCTCTTTGCAAAATGAACAGTATAGATGTTCTGTCATAATCTTCAATTTGACAAGGCGACGTCTCACTATCATACACTGAGCTTCTTGATAGCTATCATATGGATTCTCAGTTTGCACATTTTACTTTTTTCTCATCAATCCACATTCTGTTTTATACACATTTTATATTACTTTTCAGTCATTACTTTTCCTTTGTACCTTGGATGTTCATTAATGTTTACGGAATACGCGCAAGGCAGAGTTGACAGTAATGACAGTTGACCCAACTTTTACCACCACGCCATGGCAATGTTGCCAGATTTCATCCATAATTTTACAAGCTCGTAATGAATAAATAGACACTTTTATTCAAATAAAAAGTTAATTGCCGTTCATTAAACACGAAAAATATATGCAAGCTAATATGTGTTGTATAAATTTCATTCGTATATATTATATTTAGTTCACTCAAATTAATTTATGTAAGGTTGGTACTACAACGAAACTACCGTGTATAAGCATTGGCTTCCCGCCAGCACCGCCTGCCCCGCAAAAGATATATCGAACCTCCTTAAGTGAATAATATAATGTACTATTTTCAATTTCTGTTTTCTTTTCCTATCTAATCATATATAGATATTTTCAAATACCTACAACACAAATAAGCTTATAATGTAAAGCAATGTGTCACACTGCAAATATATTGACGATAACCCGGCGATCCTCAGTCTGCTCCTGTTCGATCAGTGATCATAGTTTGGAATCTACATACACAGCTAACGAACTTCTCTGAAATCAGTTCCGTCACTTGCGCGAACCTTTAATTAGTGGTCAAATGTTTTGAATTTGGGTATATCTGGTCGTGCTAGTTAGGTAGTACTTTAAACAACTTCGTTGACAGAAACTATTTTCATGTGATAGCAAAAAAGACGTTGTTCCTTTACGAACCGGAAATTTTAATCACCGGATCCGCAGTTCCTTTTCATTAAAATAAATAAATAAATATTTATTTAGCATGTGCTATTCCATGATACAATTATTTACGAAAAATCTCCAAACATCTGTTTTTGAAAATGTTATATAATTTTGTCCAAAACGTATATTATATGAATGCAGTTCAGCACGCGTGACTAGATACGATACTAGATACTTTGATAATATATTTTTATGCATTTTGAATATTAATACCAAATTAGCCTTTTCAATTTGCTTCCAAATAGGAATCCACAGTAAAGTTTTCACCAGTAAATCAATTGTATATCGATTGTAATTCAATATAATTTTCATACATTTGTTTTGCAACCTTTGAAGCCTATTCATATCTGTTCTTTTACATGATATTAATAGTGATGCACAATAGCTCAAGTGGGGTTTGGTTAGTGTATTATAAATTAAATGTTTAATTCTAAATTCTTTTGAAAAAAAACATTTTTTTTTTACTATTTTTTAGACAGATAATCAACATGACACCCAAATGACAACGGAGATCTAAATTGTGTGACTTTTTCAATTTTAGTGTCATTAATTAAATATCTAAATTATTATCTAAATAATGTTTACTTTTTTGTTGTGTACCAAGTACCATATACTTAGTCTTATTAGAATTAAATTTTAATTTATTAACACATAACCAATTTTATAAAATTTTCAGCTCATTATTTAGCCGGTAAGTGATACTTATATTATCCTTATAATCTCTACCCTATATCGAAGATATCATTTAGTACCTTATACAAATCGTTTATATAAATAACAAATAACAAAGGGCCTAAAACACTACCTTGCGGAACACCTATTTTGCTAACAATTGTTTTTAATAAATTATTATTAATCTTAGTTTTCTGAAACCGATTACTTGAGTAATTAGTTAACCACTGCAACGCACTGTGTTTTATACCATATGGCTGCAATTTTTACAACAACCTTGACCTATCAATGGTTTCAAACGCACGTTGACGGTCAATAAAAACACATAATACAACCTTACCGTCACCAATTGCTTCTTTCCATTTGGCACACACAATATATATATTTTTTTAAATTAAAAAAAACGGAAATTTTCTTAATATAAATTGTTGTATTGTTCACCAAAATCGGTTAATTTTTACTAAATACACCAGTAATTACTTGGGTTAAATGTTTACCAAGATTATAATTGATGCACATATTTTACGTCACCATATTATAGGTAAAATTCATGTTTTCAATGTAAAGGGTGTCCCAAAATTGACGAAAGAAGTGATTTTGATAGAAAACACAGGTTTTTAATTAAAAATTGTAAATGTTTAATTGATTCATAAACTATAACGTATAGGGATATGTTTGGAATGGTATATCCGGTAAATGTCCTCCACAGTTTTGTTGATACATACGCATTGTTTTGTTGAAATTTTCCATGACCTTTTTGCATAAATGCGGCTGAATTTCATTGACATAGCGCTCAGTTTCCTCCATCAAGGCGCGGGTGGATGTATTTTCGAAGAAGAATGGTTCGATGATGCCTCCAGCTCAAAATCAGCATCAAACAGTGACACGTTGTGGATGCATTTGTTTCTCAATAATCGCTCGTGGATTTTCTGAACCCCGAATGCGACAATTTTGTTAATTAATGAAACCATACATTTGTTAATGTTCCATAATCGATTCAATAAACTCTCTTAGCTCTGCGTCGTCAGTTACTTGAACTTTATAAGCTTGAAGATGCAAATCTTTCGAGAAAATACGCTGTAGAGAGCTTCTCGAAATGTCCAGTTCTTGTCCAGATGATGAAGTTAAATCACTATTCTGACCATATTTTCACGAAAATTTCGAGTTATAGCTGCCAAACCTTCATTATTTTTAAAACATTGCTCAACAATTAAAACGCGTTGTTCTTTCGTATAGCACTCCATTTTAAATAACCCTGACTGTTATATGTCATGCTGTCTTTTCT
The DNA here is from genome assembly GCF_000390285.2 of Anoplophora glabripennis. Classification (NCBI taxonomy): domain Eukaryota; kingdom Metazoa; phylum Arthropoda; class Insecta; order Coleoptera; family Cerambycidae; genus Anoplophora; species Anoplophora glabripennis. The sequence goes on from NW_019416238.1 coordinate 492,216, forward strand.
TTTCGTTGGCAACTGTTTACTGCGGAAATAGCGCGCAATTCAAATGTTGCCTGAATTTTGGGACACCCGATATTTGTTAAATTTTCTGCTTCTTTCAATAATGTATCAATTTCTGTTCACACACGATTGAGTGAAATTTTCCTCTATTAATATGAGTACAACTAAAATTTTATGAGTGAAACTATCAGTTTTAGTTCAATCAATCAATAATGTGTACAATTATCAAAATGACCAATACCTACTCTCAATAATTTCACTCAATGGATTCACTTCGTACTTTTTTGCTTTCACTCAGACCAATTTAATTACAGTGTACTTCTTGAATTACTGAAATGTTTGGTAAAATATAATGAAACAATAATATAATAATCTACCATATGTTACAAGTGACCCATTTCCACAAATATTCGTAATAATTTTAATCCACATCCAATATTGTTGACAGTAAAAGACATATTCCGTATATTTCCCCTCCATCTGTTAAGGCTATTTCCGACGTGTTACCTAAACTGCCCATCTTGACGTTTAATATCTAAAGTGAATCTGTGTGTAACCACTATCCTTGTATTTGAGGAGGATAAGCTGAATTTAGACATATTTATTAAAATTTATGGTGAAGGATGTCGCTGACATCAAATGATATTTCATGCTGATTGGATTCAGATGCAAGTAATTCTCAGTTATGACTAAACGTGCAGTATGCAGAGGCATATTAGTTATAAGCGGCATTCCATCTCAATTTCCTTATTATTTGATTTAGAAGAAAATATGATAAACAAGAAAGTTATCCTATCAAGTAGAAGTAAGTGATATTGAAATTGAATATTGTAGAAGGTATTAAAAAGAGCGAGTAACTAAACCCATTTTTATATATAACCCTCTTTATATACATATTTTCATATCTCAATATAGCGCTTTTTCAGAATTACAGTGATATGAGGTTCCATTGATCTTCCTTTAATAAGAAAGACTCTTAGAAAACTCACTAATGGGACAAGATAAAATAGCCATATATTTCTTATTATTGGAGGTAAACTCATTAATGATATTGCTGTCATCGTGGAAAAACATATTCCAATAAAAAAGAGCATCCCTTATCGGATGTAAATAATATTGATTACGCTGATACGTGCGTATAGATTTACCTTTTTACCTAATTGATTCTAATCGTAATAATTAGATTGAAATAAATTAGAAAATTATTCTCAGCCCTAATCAGCCCCCTAATATATCAATATTTTTTTTTGTAAGTGATCTAACAACTTTAATCTTGCTTTGTCAAGGGGATGGGCATGTTGTTGCAGTCTCTTCGTCTTTTAAATTGTTTGTACTGGTTTTCGCGTAATTAATTATTCATCATATTTATATTATTCATCATCAATGTATTTTAACAAATCTGATTCATTGACATTAAAAATGATTAATTTATTTGATAGCATAAACAAAAGAATACTTTGTCAAGTCCAGAACCTGTAGTCAGCCGTTTTTCTTGAAGAAAATTATTGCAAATGATTTTCGATAACAATTCATTCAAATAATTAATAGACAAAACATTTTAAGGTTATTTGGGAAAAACTGACATTTTTGCCAGCTACAACTAACTGAAACAAATTTGGGTAGAGATACCTAAGTACTGCTGGCAGATGTCACCCCACCTTAACTTTATGATTACGATAAAAAAATGCTGAATTATGATCAACTAGAAATATGATATGATTATATTAAATTTAGTATTAAAAGATTTCGCAAGCAACATTTTGTTATTAAAATATGGCACATATGTAATGTAAATATTTAAAAACACACCGTCTGCGATCAATGTAAGATTCCTATTACGTACGGAAAACAAATCGCACAGTTTTCCTAGCAATCGCCTAGCAACGGTCAATACAATACTGTTTGTATTGACCGTTGCTAGGCAGTTGCTAGGAAAACTGTACGACTTTTTTACCAAGCTGTGCGATTTTTTTACCGTACGACGTAATAGGAATCTTGCATTGATCGCAGACGGTGTGTTTTTAAGTATTTAAAGTAGTGGNCATATTTCTTATTTTTTTATTTTAATTTGGACTCAAATTTAATTTGCTAACTAACCATTAAGAACTCACACACTCACACAATTGTAAAATACTAGAAAAAATGATAAGATTGGCACTTAAACGTAAAAAACATTTTTTTAATAATTTATTTGAGTAATTTATACTTTAAAAAAATATTTGTCGGTCCAGTATTTTACCTTCCGCGGTCCGGACCAGGACTGCGGTCCGCCAGTTGCCGACCCTTGTTCTAGATAAACAGTTTAATAAGCCCATTTCTTTCAGTGTATAATAATATATATTGTTTTCAACTTAAACAAATGTGGTTTCGTTTGTCATGCTTTTATTTTAAAAAAGGACTCCTGTAATGACATTTACAACCCATTAGGTTTTCCAATTGAACTAAAACTACATAGTGGATATCAAGGATATTATCCATCACGTAAATTTCCGAGATGTAACTACAACTTCGTTTAATTTTTTTTATTAACTTTAACACCCTGTACCTTCTAGGGAAATAGTCTACCGACAACTTTTGTGAATACTACTGCCATCAATTTCATCAAATTGTGAACTCTTTAGCAGTGCATAATAAAAAATTTTATATTGGGTCTGTTAGACAAATTCCTATGAGGGTTTATAAGAAACCAAAATTTTTTAAATTCTTGTTGCTAACATAACAGACAACGGCCTCTTTAATGGCAATATTTTAAGAATTATATCACTTCTGATGATAACTAGGACAATAAATTTACAAAGAAATTGTAAGAATAGAATATGTTTTATAATAATTTTTCAGCAATTTTTGTATTCATTTTTACATTGTGATTTAAAAATGTATTGGTAACATAATTCGTGATAAAAATCGTGACAATGTTAAAAATCAATAAACATGGTTTTAATTCTCTTGGCTTTACTCACCAACCCCGTTTATCATTCACAGATTATCCCTAATATATAAGTAGTCACTATATTACAGCACACACACTTTTTGGGCTCGTTTTCTTGTTATGTTCAATCTAATTCTTGTCGTAAAACAAGTAAAAGGTACAGCAACTTTAATATTAAAATTTGGCCGTACCGAGTAATTATAATAAAAAGTATATCGTAAATTCTTCAACTTCATCATTAACGGTTGTCCCAAAATTCACGCAAGATCTGAAATTTGCGCCATTTGTGCGGTAAGGTGTTGCCAACGAAGAAAAAAGAGAGCGTGACAGCTAACAGGGTTATTAAAAATGGAGCGCTGGAGCTGTACCAAACGACAACGCGTTTTCATTGTTGAGCAATGTTTTAAAAATAATGCAGGTTTGTTTAAAAGTAATGAAGGTTTTGTTCAACACAAAACATCGAAACAGTTCGTGAGAGTGTTGCTGAGAGACCAGGAACATCAATTTGACACCGTGGTTAAGAATTGGACATTTCGAGAAGCTCTCCACAGCATATTCACTTTAAAGATTCATGCTTTCAAAGTTCAATTCACTCAAGAACTGAAACCTACTGACAACACAGAGCGACGAGAAAATTCGTTAAATGGATTATGAAATAATAATGGAATGCTGAGTTTTCGAACAAAGTCATCTTCAGTGAAGATGAAAATGAGCATCATTTTCATCTTCGCGAATCGACAAAGCTGACATACTTGCGGTTCAAAAAATCAACAAGTGATTGTTGAAAAACAATACCATCGACAATGTGGCACTGTTTGGTACGGATTTTGGGCTGGAGGCATCATCGGACCATTATCCTTCGGAAATTGCGGTTGGTCAGGCAATAACAGTTAATGGTGCTCGCTATTGCGACATGATAATCCAGTTTCGACCTAAATTACAAAATATGGATGCAGACGATATGTAGTACACACAATAAGACACAATTCAGTTACTGCATGAGTCATTTCCTGGTCGTGTAATTTCTCGTTTCGGGGTTCAGAATTGGCCGCCCACATCATACGATTTAAGGCCGTTGGACTTTTTTATTTTGGGGTTTTTTGAAAGACTTAAAAAAAAGGTTTATGCCAACTAGCCCACTATCACTTACGTCTTTTATGCCATGTATACACTGTATACTTTATGAATCAATAAAAAATACACCTACTTACAATTTTTGATTAAAAACCTGTGTTTTCTATCAAAATTACTTCTAGCCTGAATTTTGGGACGCTCTTTATAATATGAAAATATCAAAGACACACATATTATAATATTTGCTTACATAATCATTGCCTATGCCAAATATAAAGTTAAATTATTTTGTTTCATTAACTCTTCCCTCCAATAACGCGAAAATTCCCTGGGTTCTAACAAATTATTCCAATTCTACGGTTCACATAAAGCTCCACTGCCTCGTAACCTATTTTATTATGTTCACAAGCACTGGCCAACCATGAAAAGAGATCGATCCCAGGCCGTCTCCCACACTGCTCTCGATCATTTGTCCGTGTTACGTGCAAACGTCTTAAAAACAATACAGCGCCCTGCGAGGATCCACCCCGTTCAACTTAGCCTACTCTATATCAAGAGGATATGCAAAATCAGAACAATCACTTTACCTCTAGATGAATAGGCGTACTAAGCATGATAAATCGATTTGTATAAAGAGGAGGACTTGTTTGCGCTCCGCTTCGTGAATGTAGTAAAAAAATGGTCCCTCTCTCAAATTCATCCTGGATAGATAAAAAATTGTTGTAGAAGCTGATTTTGTCGAAATTCCCTCAGCAGCGTTGTTAGTGCTTGTGATAAAGAACTTCAATTGATACAGGCAATAATACACTATGTTAAACATTTCTAAATTAGTAACTAGACTAGTATTATTTTCCTGAAGATTAATTGCAACAAAACTCTTATCTAATGTACATATGAACAGTATATATACAGGGCGTTTCTGGACTTAGAATTTCCTTTTAACACAACATAGAACTTAATAAAAATTTGGATATGTTCAAAATTGTCCACCATGGATTCGTTCTCACTAACGTATTTCTGAATTACTTCCACTGTGTTCACTTCAGTCTTATATATCACACTTTCCATATAACTCAGCAGAAAAATATCATATCCATTATATTGAACATTATACAGCATATCCACTTAGAATATCAATACTTCAGATTAATGTAATATGTCGATGAAAACCGAAATCAATACTACTTTTAAGCTAGCTTTAGAAGATGCAATCACTTACCAAATATTTATCAAACGTAATCAAACGGCGTATGTTACGGATGTTGCATATAGTATAATCGAAAGTACGTCATTTGCCAAATATTCGCCAAAGCTAAACAAATAGCAGACCAACAAAATGTACGTGAAACCTGCTGCAATGGCCACATTAGTAAGGTTCATTTCCACAGATTGAAATTTCTCCACATTCGTAAAAAATAGCATGTGTACATAGAGGGTTGACATACTGACATTGGTAACATAGAATGTTTAGGAATATTTGAGGAAATATTTGTAATGTGCTCATATTTTACATCTGTACATCGTGTGTATAATACAACTTGCATTAAAGTTTATTATATTTGACACAATTATGTTTGACGAATATTTGGCGAGTTACAGCATCATCTGGAGTTGGCTTTATGAAACGTTGTGCGTAACATCCCAGTACAATATAAAAAACGATTACCTTGTGACTAATTTCTGCATATCATATTGAACTTTCGCATTTAATAGAATAAAAGATTTGTACAGGGTTATAGATTCGAATTAAATCAGATGACTTTTCCTTTGTCTTGGCTGATGATAAAAAAAAACTTTATTTGAAAGACGTGTTTACTCTGTTTAGTTATTTTAAAAGGATAATTTAAACTTAAGGAACACCCTGTATATCTATCGTAATTTCAGGTTTTTGCAATGAACCAAGGATCCAAAGCTAATGATTTTCGAGATACAATTTCTCCTACTCGGCATTTTCACTGTAAATAATCAAAATTATTTGTTATTTCTCAAATTTTCAATTACTGAAAGATGACTTGTCAAGAAACTACTATTGTCGTAACCCAGGAACAGGCGCCCTTTTTGGGATCCTTGGTCAATACGATTTCCTTCGCTTATAACTTATCGGAGTGCTTGATTAAAGCTGCTTTCAAACGATTTTTCTTTGTATTTTGTTTTAAAGATCCCAATTCTTTTAAAACATGTTTTTAATTTTTATTAGAAAGAAATAACTTTAAAACACAAATCACTTTAATCAAGCAACCCGAGAGGAACAGAAAACCACTAACTACGCCCACAACGTTATTGTTCTCAGTTACGCTAAAAGTACTGTGTACCTGTGTTATAGTTTTTTGTGTTATCGACAAAATGAACCGTTATGGGAGATATGGCCTACAGGTGTGTCATCCCTTAAATATCCCTGCAATTCAATGTCTACTGACACAAAGTACATTAAAAAAAAATCGTGTCAATTATAGAATTGGATAATTTGTTAATCGTCCCACCTGACGTATATGGATGAAAATTAATAAGTTCGAATTCTGTATGTGTTGGGTGGTTTTAATGATGAATAATCTTCACTGTTTGCGAATGCAATCCAATGCTGGTTAATGCTGGTTGGGGCTTTAGGTTTAAAAATGAATGCATAATGTTAAATTTGATATTATACATCTGTTTTGGTGAATATAATTAAAATCTATATGTTATCACCAACACAATTTTATCGCAACTTATTTCAATTACTAAAAAAAAATAATAGTACTCACTTTCATCTTCACCACCTTCTTCAGGCATTTTACAGTGTACTAGAAATGCTGTTTGAATTCTTTCCAGATAATAATAAAAACAGTCCCTTTGTGACCATCTGTGTCTATGAATAGAATAACACTGGTAAATTAAAAACTGAATTTAAATAAATTTTCATTTTTAATTAGTTTTAATGTGTCAGGTAGTCTGTTGCGCAATTTAAGTCCTAAACAATCTGAAGAGTTAGCAGTTATTTTTATTCTAACAAATGGGACATGAAAGTCCAGTACTGTACCTGTGACACCTGGTTACTGGTAAATTTACTTTTATTATTAAATACATACAGACACAGCAAAATTCAAATTCTTAAATTTTGAAAAATTTCTTTACAAGATTACAACTAGGAACGCCTATCATACATCTTAACAACCTTTTCTGTACAACAAAAACCTGAGGAGAAAATATAGAAATTTTCTTGTGCATAGTATAAAGTTGTTCAATAGTTAAAACACGCCTTCAATTACGAAATATATGAGTTAAAAATGAGAGCTTCCATGTTAATATTTTACAGTGAATATGCAATTGAAATATTTGTCTATACCTACAAAATTAAATATTTCATCAACAGTACTTAAAAGCTACTATCTACGGTAAAATTTAATATATTACAATTCTTTTGTGAACTATGAAATTTTGCTTTATTAAATAGTATTAAAATATAAATCATTTTTGGAGAACCATTTTGGCCATCCAATAAAATGTTACAATTTAAGCTACTTAAGGAGGTGTCATCAGCATATATAGTAAAAGCTGTATTTAATTAAATGGAATATAAGTCATTTGAATTGAACTTTGTGGTACAACCATCCGTGTAGGGTAGTGCAAAGAATAGGTAGTTTTTATAGCAACACATTGAAATCGATTTTTCTAGGAAATTTTATATCCAATTCAGAGCCAAACCCTTATACTATAAGAAAACATTTTAGATTTCAGATTCGATGATTGAATCGAATGCCTTAATGAGATCCTAAAAGATCCCAATAAGGTACTTATAATGCTCAATGAAATTATATATTTTAAAATCTATCTGTGACATTTGCTATGATTTTGAATAGATAATGAATATCTACTTTTGAAATTAATTAAATTTATCAAAAATGCAGAATGCCCAGAAATAAAAATCAATAAATATTTATTCACACACAAAAATTATGCAAATATTATTATAAAAGACATGCATATATAATCATTTACTAATTTATATTATTAGGAGTAGGGCATTTTCGGTGGTGTTGAAGGTGTATATTGTGTACCTATCAGTTTTGTTTGCTCTGGCAATAACATGAACGTTTACCAGATAACATTGTTCTATAGATCAAAGTGCAAAGCCATAAGTCTTCTCACAGACATGGAGTGATTTACGGAAGACCTATTAGCACTGTATGTTCGACATCCTTACCTCTATAGTCGATTAAATTATTACAAGAGCAATGGATAGCCTTCTAAACAGAGATAACACTTTTTTCATTATAAGTACAAGCTATTTTCCTAGTGTTTGTTTTATTTAAAAGACGAAAACTTTTTTATAAATTTCTTTTAATAAAATATTATTAAGATTTAGAAAAATTTAGAAAATAACTAAACGGATATAATCATAGCTCAACTGCTAAGTATGCTTTGCAATTGGGTGCTACTAAGGGCAGGTTATCCTTCTTTTAAACGTCGTCAATGAAGCAGTTTCTACTTCAAAATTAAATCTGTTTAATTTCGGGATATATTCGGACGGTGGAAATATTTACTCTACATTATTCGAGGATCAACACAACTTTCAGAACATTGAGAGTTCCCCTAAAATCACTTCACACACAATTAAGCGGTAGTAATCCTGAAAATTATGATCCCAATTCAAACACACTCAAGATGATTTGTACTTTAAACTGCTCGGATAATTCTCATTGGAATATTTGCCCTATTGTCTGAAAGCTATATCAAATTTAATCCTAAATTAAAATTAATCTATATGAATATGCATAATAAAATGATTCTATTCAAATACAATACTGGGAAACTATTTTAAGGCTTCTATAATGGCTTTGCCTGTTTCGGTATTAGTTTCTACCCTGCAAAAATGGCTTATTTGACTTGAAAATAATTTAGATGTCTAGAGCGAGTCTAGCGGATTTAGCGAATTTCTAATAAAAAATATTTAATTGAAAATAACTCAAGTACTTTCAGAAGTAACTAAAAACCAAAGTAAAAAAGTCCTGGAACAACCCAAGCATTGTTAAATTAATATCTAAGATTGCATTATTAAACCATTTCTCCAGACAAATTTATTTAAGGCGACGAACATATTGCGTATAAGTTGGTTTTACATTTTCTGTTGTATTCTCATATTATTTCATATCGTAGATAACTTCATCATTCCGAAGCAAACTATTTTAGTTTTTGGTCCTCCCTAAGTAGTTAGTTTTGTTTTTGAATAACTTATAATGCGAAACTTTAACTTGTAGTCGAAGTTCAAGGGATCCTTGAATTTTCGAGAACTTTAAACTCAGTATAAAAATAGTATCTTGTTTAATTTGACCAGTATCGGGTATTAAAAAGAAAAAAATATAATCGACAAATTTTGATAGTATAAAAAAATTATTGAAATATAGGTCCAAAATACTAGCATATACATAAATTAAACTTTATCCTGGAATTTTAAAAAATACATTATGAGATAATTATATACATTGTTCTTCTATTGTACTGGAATAGTTAGTATAAAAATATTTGTTATTTCCATAAAAATTATCGTACTCACATAATTTCTTTAATGTCGAATATTAAAAAATATAAAACTAAAAATTGTTAAGACCATAAACTATTTTGTACTATTTACATTTCCAAGTATAAACCTCAAATTTCTTCTACGAAACAAATTGTCTTGAAAATTCACACAATTGTAGCACATATAGGTCGAATTGCATATTGTATGAAACTTTGCTTTAATATTGTTGGAAAATATGACAAAATCTATAAATTATAGTTATTAAAAATTGTAATGAAATTAGAATGTATATATCCCAAAACAAATTCTGACATAATTTGTTCTATCCATTTTAAATCCACCTATTTATTTAAACTATTACCATCACACACTACAATAAAACATTATTAGAGTTTTAATCTCCATCACCTAGTCATACATAATTCGATAAGTTGTTGCGTCAAAATTAAAACATTACTACAATTTTAATTTCATTATGACAAATTAATTCCTAAATATGCATACGAACATGCATAACTCCAAATAAATATTATACTTTAAAAAATTATAGCAAATGTTCAAAAACGTTTCCGTTTTGGCAAATGTTGGAAATTAAGATAAGTATAATATGATCGGAAATTATTATACCTGTAACCGCAACTGTGAAAGAGCATGTAAGATGTATTTGTATGAATATCCTGAAAAAAATAGATCGAAATTTACTTGAATTTTGAGCACTTGAGAAACTTAGAAATAACTATGAGCACGGGATTAAAACTCTAATAATGTTTTATTGTAACGTGTGATGGTAATAGTTTAAATAACTAGATGGATTTCACAGGGTCTAACGACACTTAGAGTGTACGATAATTCAAGAAACATATAAATTTAAAAAATTAGATAAATTTGTAACAAATACATTGAAGATGAAAAACGTCTGAATCTGGTTCGACCTGAGGTAGTACAGTATCAAAGCTTGCAAAAAATGTAATAAAATTTCCGGGATCGTATTAAAAAAAAGAAATTGAAGAAGAACCCGGAAAAAACAAAACGTAAAAAAAAAAAATGAATAAGCCAATCCAAAAAAGGAAAAAAAGTGCCAGGAAAAAGGTTTCCTTTTTTTTCAATATCACCTCAAACAAGGCTGAAATGAAATAAAAACGGATTTCCAAAATTTCGATTTTTTTCAAATATTTCGGAAACTAATCATGTTAGCCTTGATTTTTTAGAGGTATAATGTTGGTCCCCTAATTATGCAGCTTTGCCCACATTTAAGCTACTTCGTATCTCTTAGCGTTTCCCAGACTCCTGTAGTGAAAAGCGAATTTGTAACAGCCTGTATGCAGCTATACTGTAGATATCTATGACCTGCTCATGTATATTTTGCAGATTCAAAATTCGAGATATGTAATCTATACAGGGTGGTTCACAATCTATCCGAACATATTTGAGAATAGATACATCATGAAAAATGGAGTCAATATCTTACAAAAATTTTTTTATAATCCTTATAGTTTCCGAGAAAAAAATTATTGAAGTTGTAGTATTTAAAACCCTTACATCGCTGGGCTACTGTAGCCTCTAACGTCATTCACGTTGTGCGCTATACGCAATTCGCTCTCTCTCCACGTGGCTCCAGGCGATTCCGAATACTGAAATCCGATTTTAGTAGGTATTACATTACTTTTCCGTGTCAAAAATGGCTTACGTGTATAGCAGCTCGAAGTTGATGGATATCGTTTTAATTTATGGTGAAACAAGACAACATTTGTGTTATAGTGAAGTATTTGTGTTATGGTGAAGCAAGACAACATTTGTGTTAGTCCATAGAAACTGGGTACGACGGGCCCAAATCTGTTTACACGTCGGTGGACGAAATTTTGAACAGTTGTTGTAACATCAGGTATGGCAAATTATTTTATTAATTTAAATCATAAATTAATTTTATTAATTAATAATAACAATAGGAGCAAAAGCATTTGCTGATATAAAATAGGTGTTACAAAATTCTATTTATTTCTTTCCTTAGGAAAGAAATTCTTTGAATAAAATTTTTTGTCCGTTCATTTTTTATTAAACATTTCCGTTATGTCGGTCTACGATTGCATGCTTTGCCTTGCGTAAGGTCAGGTTTTACAGTGGACCTGTTTTCAGTGCCGGCAGATGTGTATTTTTAAATAATTTTCAAACTTTGAACCCTTTTTAATTTTTTTTACAAAATTGTATTTGTAAGAGTCCCTCTATATTTATTAATTTTTTTTCGAATAAGTTATGAATCACCCTGTATATCGGTAAAAATATAGTTCTGTGTTAATCTAAAACAGGATGATCTAAAATAAGTAACAGACAAGGGAACGCATTCAGGATACTTATCTGAATATAAACAAAAACCGTTTTGTTAAATTTTCAACCACAATGTATTTATTTAATTTTTCGGTCTGTTTTCTCCTTTCCGCAGTGGAATATTTTCAGCCGAGTTTAAACTTTGACTTTAGCGTATTTCTTCACCCAGTTTGCTAGTTAATGTGTTTGTTATTTCCAGATCCCTCGTTCTTTTTGAACTTCGGCTTCCCCTTTTTGACTTTTGTTTCTTATATCCTTTTAGAAAATCTGATACTGCGGGATTCTTATCATGTTCCCTGCCCTTCTAGCGGCCGTTTCATGCCGTTTCAGTTGTTTTTCTCAACAACTTTACCTTTAATTTCTCTCTCTTATACTTAGTTCTTTTATCTACTTTCGTTATAAGTAGTAGGTTTACTTTTAGAAAGTCTGTTCTTTAAAGATTGTAAAGCACTTTAGATCGAGAACTTTAGAATTTGATTTAAAAACTAAATCTGTGCCAGTACGGTTTCATAGACTTTTAATCGTCTTGTCTTAAGGTTGAAAGCGACAAATCACACTTAACTGACCGCGAAATACTCCCATATTTATCCTTTAATTTACCCTTTAACATAACCGTTTCTGAGACTTTAACTGAACCTGCAATCCACTATAAATTTGGAAGCGCTCTGTATAAAATGTTGGAGATAATTTTGTAAAAGTGTAATATGCTGTCGATCTAATCAAAGGCGTAATATACTATTAAAAAATATATTTTTAACGTTATTTTCGGTGTCCATAATATTAACTTGTAAAAAATTAAACAGTAAATAAAAACTTATAAAGAGTGCCCCAAAAGAAACGTATAGGATTTCATAATATGAGGAAAAAGATTTTATTTAAAAATTTAAATTAAAATATTGACAAAGTTTTTACACGTTTTTGCCATCAAATATGAAAGAGGGATGTCCTAAGCGACTCATTTGGCATACTCGACTTCTTTTAAGAAAATTCTGTATCACGCTTTCGTATACCTGCGGCTGAATTTCGTTGATTATTCAAATTTCTGCCTTTAATTAAGGAATTGTATTCATATGAGCAGAATAAACTTTGGACTTTACGGATCCCCGCAGGAAAAAGACGCATGTCGTAAGATCGCATAATCATGGTGGCCAAACCACTTCACTGTTACGTAAGTTTTCCATTCGTAACAAGTGGATAGTTTCACTGGAACCACGTCATCTAAATCCATGCCATCCAAATAAGGCCACAAAAAGTTCAATAGCGTCTTTCGATATCGTTCTCCATTGACAGTCACTGCGTTTCCAACCTCATTTTAAAAAATAACGGACCAATTACCCCACCAGCGTAAAATGCTCACCACACTATCACTCTTTGGGTATACAGTGGTCGTTCTTGCAGGACAGGTCTCTGACCTAAATTCGATAGTTTTGCTTGTTTACATACCCAATAAGATGGAAATACGCCTCGCCGTTAAAGATGCTTTTCTTTGCAAAATCACCGTCCACTAGTTGATTCTTCAACATACAATCACCGAATGTCCGACGCATTATATGGACGTCTAGTTTCAATTTCTGGGTTAGCTGAATCTTGAATGCAGATGCATATCTTTTGTTAAAATCCCCTGCATTGAGCTTTTGAAATGTCTGTTCAAATTCCACGTAATTGCGCACAGTCTCAGCTACACATTCCCCTTAGTTATAATGAATTTTCATAATCTTTACTCGCTCATCCATCGTATAGCGCTCCATATTGTCTAACCACAACGTGTCTACTGCACAATATGACCCTGCATAATGCTGCCAATTCATCAGAATCAAAATGGCGCACAATTCAAATGCTGTTTTACCTTTGGGACAGCCTTTAATAATGTGCAGGGGAAGGCAGGACAAATGGTGACTCATCTCGTGAATCAATTTTCTTCATTAACAACATTGTTTTTTTTTAAACAATTTGGGTCAAAAATCAGTTTTTCCAATATATTGGAAAAACTATTGATTTTGGAGAAAAGTGTTCAACAGACAAAATATGCGCAATAAAAAGCCCCCTGATAGATTAAAATAAGATAAATTGTTTAAAAGTTATTGCAAGAAAATATTTAAAAAACTTGGAAAAACAGCATTTTTTAATATCCATAACTTGGTTGTTATTTGTTGGAATTTTATAAATACATATGCTTAAAAGTTATGAGTTTTATTGTTCTTCAAAACTGTGCGAAAGATGGGCGCTGTGGGCTTAATAGTTTTTGCAAAATTCTATTTATTTATCCCGTCAAGGACAAAAATGCAACTTTAACATTAGGTCCCTCGGAAAGTTATTAACAAAAAAGGGTTTAGAAAGTCGATTTTTTAAACTTAAAACCTAACTTAGCTTTGTATTTAAATGGAATTCTGATTTATTGCCAGGGGCCCTTTTGATTTTTACATTAAAATTTTGCATTTTATCACTTTTTTATAAATATTTAGATTATCTCCAAAACCATGCATAATATTTAATTATAAATAGTGTGATTAAATATTAATTAATTAAAAAACACACATTTAAAATAAAATGTCCCTACGCCCTTTTGAAACCGAGTTAGACTTTTATTTCAACAAATCAGCGGTTCTGATTATAGCAATGACGGTATAAATTTGATTATAAACTTGAGGGAATACATTTTTTATTAAAATTAAAGCAACGGAATTTAAAAAATGCAACATCTGTGGCGCCCTCTAAGAGCTACATTAAAGTACTCCATATAATATCATTTATAATAACTTCAATTCAGTTTTCTATGGAATACATATTATTACTTACACTTAAATTTACACTCTCTATATCCACGGTTTTGAAGTGAATAAATAAGAGTAAAGATCATTTAATCTGTAAATTTAAAATAAAATCTCGTTTGTTCCAAAATAGCGAAAATTTATGTTATTTGATCTACGTCTTTGTTGAGTATATTTATTATTTGAAAGCACAATAAAAAGAAGGAACAAAAAACTAATTCAACTCTCTTGTAAGATAAATTGAAGGGCCCTGGGCCACTGTAGGTATGTATATTATTAAATTATCTTCAAAATGCTGGAACGATTCAAAATTGTAAGGGCAATTGGGAGTACTTCTAAGCTAACAATAAAGAGCTGTGACAAAGCATTTAGGATTCAAATTGTTGATGAACCGTAATTTCAGTAACTGCGAAAATATTTAAATTTTCACAAGAAAGAACATAAATGTCACTATCAAAACCAAGAATAAATTACAATAAATTTTCAGTGACGCCACAATATGGATTCAAATGTGACTTTAGAAGGGGGCCCCCTTATTTGTAATGGCAAGATATTCCCAACTAGGAAAGAAAGGTTTCTACTTCTTAAGAAGTCATTAATGTACCTAAAGTATCTAAACAGCTAGACATAGTAGTATAATAATTTTTCAAATATCTGAAATTACAATCTAGGAAACAGCTTTGCGCAGAGAAATCTATGTTTTGGAAGAAATATAGAGTTACAGCGTTTGTATAACGTGTAAAACTTTTAAAGACGGAAAATTTAAAACGTTTGTCCCCTTGATGGAACATCATATGTTAGTGTCATATAAGAGTCATCCAAGCGAAAATTGAGCGTCATTTGTAGAAGGCTGCTTTCTTTATATATCCGCGATTCTACAGATTTTCGTTCTTAGTTCCTGAACTTACGGATTCACACTAGGTTTGAATTATTTGTATTGAAAAGGTAAATGTTTTCAAATTACAATAATAAGTATTTTGTAAATTTTATTAAATGTCTCATATACTCGTACATTTACTTACTTAATTACAAAGGTCGCTTCAAGTTTTTTTTATTACGATATCGCAAAAATATTAAACTTATTCTAATGAATGGAATCTTCTTCTTTTGCAACAAATCAACGCAAGGTGTTGATTAGTTGCAAAAGTCCTCTACATGTAATTTTATTACCAACATAATAATTACCATTTTAATAATTAATTTCACATAACATTTTACTCTCCGTAAATTTTTTCATCCTCCATCTCAAAAAAAAATATTGAAGATATAAACCAAAATTTTGTTTTTTTATTTTAAGTGGAACATTGTTTATATTTGTCGAATGGAATCCTAATAATAATAATAACAACAATAACAATAATAATGACAATGGCAATGGTAGATTAATAACAAAATTACTAAAAATTGTATGATTTAAATATTATCGATTTACTCTATTACAGACAATTCATTTCGATTTCACTTCATTTTACACTTTCAACTTTACTTTCTTTTTTACTTTTACTCATTGCAGGTTCATGTTCACTTGTCCATTTAATATTGGATTTTATTGGAAAAATAATATAGTAAAATTAAAGAATATTAATATAGGTTTCAGTTCTGTCATTTTATCTTTTATAAAATTCCATCCTAAATGGAAATTGACGGGTGCTTCGTTTTTAATTTAATTACAAGAGATTAAATAAAATTAAAATTTTATAATGTAATTTGGATTGTTAATACATCCTGATATCAAACAAACTTTTTAATTAAAGTATAAATATCGATTCGCCGATTTGATAGTGATTCTGTACATTATTTAAATTGTCTACTACTACTAGTTATTATGACATTAATTATTACTAATAAAATATCAGTAAATATACATTTCAGTGAAAATATATAAAAGATGTAATTTTCTTGTTAATTCTAAGCTTTTGAATTATCCCTTCTTTGAGATCATTATCCCTAAACCCACTAAACAAACACGTTTTTAAAACGCATTTTCAACATTCCATTAGTTAATATTTCGTATTACGTTAGAATATCAACCCTTCTTTTGTGATTGGAAAAATAACGGTCTATCGTAATACGTTACCTTTTCCAAACAATGTTGGTAACCCTTTTGGTAATATTAAATGAATGTTATTAAAAGTAGCTAAATTAAACTGTTTTTTAAATATCCATATAACGTTCATATTAACTGAATAATTTATTAATGGTAAACAAAAACGTTTCTGTAAGGTTTTACGATTATTATCAACACAACATATGTCATAAATTAATGTTTTACGTTTTATAAACATAATAACGTAGTAACGTTTAATAATTTAATACAGACATAAGAAAAGAAGAGGAAAAATTGAATTAAGAATTATAATTATGTACATTTGTTCCACATCTACATAAGCCTAATTTTAATTTTACATGCCAAAATTCCCTTTTCAACGACATTAATATGATCGCGTAAATCACACAGCAAGATATTATGCATCATTGCTTATCATTAATGTTCTCTAAAAGGCAAGTAAGCTTATGTACATTGTTTTTGGAATTAAGTTTGACAGTCAATGAAAGTTTTCACCAGATAACAATGCCGTTAACTGTTGCTGTCACTTCTCAAGTTGTTGCGTTGATTGAAGATGGACGTTAGCAGCGTTATGTATCTCGTTCATTGGAAATATTTAGTACTACTGTTCAGGATGCGTGGAATCGGTATCTGGAGACTGGCAGAGTCACGAGACGATCAGGATCCGGAAGAAAAAGAGTAACAATGGCGCTTGATGATCGTTTCGTTGTGCTCAACATCCTGAGGGATCGCAGGTCAACAGCAGTTCAACTTCAGCGTCGCCTTGCAACAGTGCAAGGGGTTCAAGTGAGAGGACGATTAGGAGGAGGATTGTAGAAATGGTTTATTTTCACGGAGGCCGTCCACATGACCACAACTGCTACTTAGGCATCGAAAGGTACGTCTCCAGTATGCGCAATTATATGTAAATTGGATTCCTCGGCAATGGAATTAAGTTCTATTTACTGACGAGTCTCGTTTTTGTCTGCGATCACCTGATGGTCGGGAAAGGGTGTGGAGAAGACAAAATGAACGATATTCAGACTGCACCATCTCTGAACGAGTATTTTTTAAAGTAGGTTCCGTTATGGTGTGGGCGGGCATTTCTACGGAAGTACGTACCGACCTCATATTTGTGGATAATGGGGCTTTAAACGCCCGCAGATATGTGGAAGATATTCTTCAAGAAGCTGTCGTTCCATTTTCATATTTTATTGGAGATGATTTCATATTAACGCACACAACGTCAGATCACACTGCATGAATCGTAACTGAATAGGGTGAATGCGCCAGTAGTCGGCCTTTTTTGGGGATCTTTAACTTTGAATTTGAATAACGTAATACTACAAGAAGTTAGGACATGCGTTCTTGTATTCGCGTCTAGCACATAGACTTAGCTTGTACGTATGAGAGAGAAAAATGACCCACTAATCAATGTATTTTAACTATTTTCACTCCTTCTGAAAAATAGCACTTTTGTTAGTAGTCGGCCACTCATATGTCAGTAGTCGGTCATGCCTATACCAGTTGTCGGCCCTGATTAAAAGTACAAATTTTTACCAGACCCGTAATTACCTTATTTATTTTTATATGTTATAAGGCAGGTTAGTAGGTTATAAAAAATAAAATAGGTTTGAATGAAGGAATAAAAATATACTTTCGTAAATAACAAAAATAAACTTGAAAAATAATAAAATATGTACATCGGTTAGGTACCATACCTACCTACTTATAACTTTAACTCTAAAACAAAATTTTTGGTGTGGATTGCACAACCTTTGTGGGATTAAACTAAAATCCATATAATATTATTTTTATATCATATATAATATAATATAATATTATTTTTGGTGTTGATTAGGTACATAAATTGCAGTAAAAGTCTAAATCGATAACTTCTTTTAGCTAATTCTCGTTTTTTTTCTTTAATTTTCTCTTGGGCCTCCTTTTCCTTTTCTTTGTCACTGTAATATGTTCTCCACGCCTTAGCTGAAATTGCACTTGTTGGTCCTGATTTCGGTCTTTTTAACTTAAGTAGTGGTTTTGGATATGTTAAGTGTTTGTCAAATGCAGAGATGCTGGTTTTATTTGTAAGGTTTAATTCATGGTTTTTAGCTGGAGAAATTAATTCTTCATTGCTAGTTCCTTTATGTAAAATATCAACTTTTAATATCTTTATCTTGGATTCGTTGGTCGGTATTAAAATGGATTTGGTGTTTCCAGAAACTCCAACACATTCTTCATTGGTTTTTGTTGCTTCACTTTCCTTGGCCAAAATATCAAATGGTAAAATATTGGATTCGTTGGTCGGTATTAAAATGGATTTGGTGTTTTCAGATGCAGCAACACATTCTTCATTGGTTTTTGTTGCTTCACTTTCCCTGGCCAAAATATCAACTGGTAAAATATTGAGTTCGTTGGTCGGTATTAAAGTTGATTTGGAATTATCTGAATCAGTAACACATTCTTCAATGGTCATTGTTGCTTCACTTTCCTTGGCCAAAATATCAACTGGTAAAATATTGAGTTCGTTGGTCGGTATTAAAGTTGATTTGGAATTATAAGAATCAGTAACACATTTTTTAATGGCCATTGTTGATTCACTTTTCTTAGGCAAAATATTAAGTGCGTTGGTCGGCAACAAAGCGAGAAACCCATCGTTATTGACTACATATTCCCCTATATCACAATTTTCACGTTCAGCCATAGTTTCACAAGCAGATTGATTGCGAAGTCGTAGGCTTTTCTCAAATGTTTTCAATTCCATCAATATTTTATCTACATCTTCAGCTCGATCAAAATCGGTAGGCGTTAATATCTCTTCTTGGTCGTTTGTCATAACGTTGCCGCCGTTATTAATATTTTCGTCATTCATATTTTCTAGCGTATTCTGAATACACGGTATAATCCACAGCTTCCATATTATATGGGTATAAACCGCATCGTCTAAATCCATTTTTTATGTGCTCAGACATTTTTGTATTTTCTAATGCCTGTTTGAACACCGAGGCGAAATAAACTTTAGTTAGGGTTTTGTCCTCATTCTCACTTTGCCAGCTTCTGACCGCTTGTCGCCAGTACTCTTTTAGAGGCTTGAAGACTGCAACGTCCGCAGGTTGCACAATATGAGTGGCATTTGCTGGTAATGCGTACAATATGATCCCATTTTTGTCACAAAACTGACTTAACTCGACTCACATATGGGACCGATGTCCATCGACAAAAAATAATACTGGTTTTTTAATATTTTGTTCCAAAATCCATTGGTGCAGCCCGTTCGCTACGTACTCAAAAAAGACGTCCGACCGCATCCAATCGCTGTCAGTTTTACCTAATATCCAATTTTCCGGCATATTTTCTGCGATGGCTCGCGGCGGCTTGATATATGGATAAACCACGCAAGGCGGGCATAGTTTTCCGTCCGAGGAAAATGTGACATTATCTTTTTCGTTCCCTTTCTTCACTTCATAAAGGTTTTTATATCCTTTAGGAGCCAGGACTTTCCCTATTTTAGGGCACAGACTAAAGCCACTTTCGTCGGCGTTGAACATTCGTGACGGATCTTCCAACACGTCAGTTGCATCTATACTCTTTAAGTATATTTCCAGTTCACGGAACCACGATTGAATGAATTCTTTGGTCAGTTTGCCTCTCGACTTATCCACAGATTCTGCTGTTCTAGCCGAAACTTCTGGATGCCTTTTTAAAAACGAGAGGTACCATTTTTGTCCGGGTCTGCCGTCTTTAAACGGTGTTTTTATTTTTTCATCCACAACAATTTTTTGGACGGTGTTGATTAACTCATTTTTTTTTATCGGAAAACCGCATTTGGCTGTATTAATGACCCATTGGACAATTTTTTTTTTCGTTTCCTGTACTCAAATAGGGATCTGGACCCATTCTTCGCGGTTTATTGTCTCCAACGCGTTCCTTAAGCCGGTCCTGGATTATTGCTCTAGGAACATTGTAGTGACGGCTAGCTTCCCGAATTTTTACGCCTTGCCTTATTGCTTCGACGGCTTTTTGCAATTCTTCCTCAGAGTATTGATGGAACTTCCTTTTTTTAGGGTTTTTAGCTTTCTGAAATAAATAATTTCGAGATAATTTCAAATTTTTAGTCGAAAAACGAAGTTGAAAGTCATTTAAAATTTCGTGGCCGACTAATGGCAAAAGCAGCATTTTATGTTTATTCCAGTAGACGGCCATTTGACTAAATCTCTTTTTGTACTTTTATTACTGGTTATTTGTACGGCCGACTACTGACAGGAAGAATCAACCCGTTAAATCTTAGACGATGATACCAGAAACATCTATATATCTCAGAGAATGAGTAGGATGACGAAAATAAAACGTACATAACTTTCCAATAGTCGGCCGTCGTGGCCGACCACTGGCTAGTCTATTAAAAGTGCTCGCCAGTGACCGGCCCCCTTTATATTAAGGTTAATTTGAAAAAATATACTTTTTAGATTAAATATTATGATATTTAAACATATATTCTACCACCAGAACACAACAGAACACATATAACTTAAGCAAGTAAAATTTGACTTACCTTTGCATTGTCCATAGCGCAAGTTTAGACCTATTTGAAACACAACATCCAACAGAAATCACAAACAAGCTTACATTTGGCGGGATTTATCGGTCCTGAGGTTTGCTACAGTTAAACTGACATTTGACATTCGGGTTGCATACATATGAAAGATGTTAGCTAGATTATAAAACACTGAAAATTCCCGGGAGATTCAAGTTATTTCGCAATAAAGTGGTTTCTGGCCGACTACTGGTGGGGGCCGGCCTACTGGCGCATTCACCCTACTTAAACGAGGTCGGTATTCGTAGACTTGATTGGCCCAGACCTTAACCCAATTGAACATTAAACATCTTTGGGATGAACTTCAGAGGGCTATTCGTCCTTGACCAGTCATGCCACAAACTCTTCAAGACCTAAGAAGACCATTCAAGAAGAATATGAAGCAATTCCCCAAATACGCTTAAGAAATTTGGTTGACTCAATGTCACGACGGCTGAATGCTGCAATTTAGGCTCGAGGAGGACATCTACGCTGTTAACAATAACAAGGAGGTCCATTAAAAACACCCACTTTCATTTTTTAGACATAAGAAAAAAGTGTAAGTATTTTTGTTCCGTTTCTGTTATTGTTTTAATTAAATTTAATGCCTTAAATATATTTTGTTCTTAGTTATTCGTTGCAACCTGAATCGATAATGAATGGTTCTGCAACCAAATATTAATATAATAATCAAGTTACATTAATTTGTATTTCTATCACGCGCACTCGCTATGGATGACGGTTCGTTTTATACTATTTAAAAAGTGGACGAACTACACGTATCTAAGTATATTATACTTTGTATACATTAGTTAAAAGAACACACTGCACTACGGTATTATTAACGTTGCAATGAAATGCTCTATAAATATAGCAATATTATTGGCAGGCTTTGATCTCGTGTTACATGTAACACGTCGAATTCTTTCTTACAAAATTTGTCAGTGACATGTTTCCATATTTTATTTTGATTGACTGATTTTTTTATTTCTCAATATTAATGTTATTTTTCTTTTTTAATTACATGTTACAAATAATTTATTGATATTTCACCTTACCTACAGTGCACATCTTTAAACAAAATTGCACACGGAGAAGTAGAAAAAATACAATATTCAGTTATAATAGTTCAGTTTCCTGGAAACAAGTTTCTTGATGCATGTGTAATTAAATTAAGGTATTTGTCAATGCCGCGCCGGCCGGGGCTATTTAGTCGGACTTTTTCTTGAAAAAGCAAAAGTATTAAAGTTCGTTTGTTTATTAAAGTTACATTTCCTCACCAAGCGTGACATTTTATACTTTTTTGTAAAAATCAAACTTAAAATTCATGTAAAAACGCCCTGTAACTCAGAAACAAATGAAAATAGCAAATTTCTGATTTGACAGTCGAGTTTTCCATGAAAATCGAGCTCGAGAACGTGGTCAGATTTATCATATCTTTAGTAGTTTCTGAGATACCCTGAAATGCCACCGAAAATGGACCAGCCTGTACATATAGGCAGAAAAATTTTATTTGTCACGTCCAACGAAACAGTTGGATTTACTAATTTTAATCAAAATCTAGCAACTTCAATGAAAATTAAGAATAAATAATTTTGGTGTAAAACTAAATAGGCAATTTGAAAATTCATCGAAAATGGCATAATATACTCCTTTACACGTCACTAATGCAGGGGATGAAATGATAGATAGGTATATGAGACCAAATTTGAATTTTATGTCCATTTAAAATTATGTGCATGATAAAATTCGTACGCCATATACTTTTTGTATGGAAGTTTCGGACCTATGTTCATCAGTTTTTTTTTCTTTTTAATTACAATCACGAGTGTTATTTTGGCATATTAGAACCTGTATTACAATTGCTTAAACTTTATCATTTTCAGCTAGCAAGCGCGGTATGCTTTAATGCTAGACGCACGTCTATTAAATTAATAGGTAAAGGGTCCTCTCTTAGCCCTTTGTGATCAATCTAAGCATAAATTTTATTTGTCAAGCAGAGTGTAATCATGCAAAGCGTGAGCCATTAAATAACAATAAAAGTGTTTAGCCCTGATTTACACTGCGGTTGTGAGAGTGATGAGAGCCATTTTGCCCAATTGGGAATTTTATCTTTGGAATATTTATCGTAAGCAATTATTTTCTGTTCTCTACATAAAATATAATTTTTTATATTTTTAAGAGGAATACATATTTAAAAAGAGATTTCAGGTTTATTTAATATATTTAGCAAAAATTTCAATTGATTTGTCACATTTAAATCTAATAATAAAGAGAACTAATACAGTTCTCTGCTGTATTCTGTATTTTTATATTTTTAATTCCAATTGCGTAAAGTATTATTTGTGTAGAAATAAAAATAGAACTAAAACTGTCTGTTAACTTGCATTTTGTTTGTCGTTATCCGTTATACTTGCAAATAGCCAGATGCCAAGTCGCAAATAATTTGTCTCTATATACAAAATATATTTCATGAGAATATTATCATTACACCACATGATACTTCCCGTTCACACGGTTCGGATTCGGTTCCTTTATCGAAACGATTAAAATATCGAATAAATTAGTGGCGCATGATCAGACAACAGAGCCCCAACTCGATCCAATTTAAGTATCTGACTTTTGAAGAGGTTTATGTTTTCAAATATAAGTTGAACAAAGTAAATAATTATAATTTTTCTAACAATATAGTTTGATAAGCTGATTTAATTTATTTAATTTATCCAAAAAAAAAGGTAGGTTACTGGTATAAACAAATGTGGTACACCTAAGAAAATTACCTACGTATATTTCAAATAACACTTGTACGCCACTGGAAAACTTGTTGACTGGAATGGGACGAGCAATATGGGAATTCGAAAGATACACCTACTAAAAACTTCATAAAGAACAGTTTCATGGCAAATTTTATTTTCAAAAATTAATGTTTCGTAATTTTAAATCACTATAATACTACCATGTAGATCCTGCTTGACTAGAATATTTTGCTTCTGATACAAAGTTCAGAAATATGGTTACTTCTTATCAAGGGTAGTATTGTAAATCCTTTGTAGCAACGTTAATTTAGAAAGTTGAAACCATAATAAAATTAACTAAGAAACGAAAAGTCATTCTGCGAAAATCTGTATGTACCTACCTCATATTTAGACATATATACAGGCAGATAGACAAAATTACCGACAGAAAGGCAGGTAGAAAGGCAGGATGTCAGGTAGATGGGCAGAGAAAAAATGCAAGCGGACGATAAATACAGACTAACATGCAAACAAACAAGTGTGCCCTAAAAAAGCAAACACATCAACAGTCATTAAATTTTATTGCTAGGCGTTTTTATACATGTTCAACTGACTTCGGAAAAACTATACCGGTGTTTTGTTTTAAACTAAATGTTGACCTCTGCACCAGTTAAATAATTACCTATTTAACTTGGGAAAATTATGTCTCGTGTTCTGTAATGAAAAAAAAAAAAAAGGTACTTGAGGGGTAGCAATGTTTATCAAAACTGTTACATAAATATCGTCTAGGTATATGAATATTTTGTGCCAACGACGATTTTGCCGCAGCACTTTACTGCTAAGTTATTCATAGTTTTCAAAAATGAAATCATAGCACCTTACACTTTCCAGTTAAAAAGCTGATAACTTCGTCACTGTAGAGTAGTAAATATTCCAATAATGGTTTATTATGTGACGTACAGAGTACAGCTTTAAGTTGAGGTCAGTTCTTTAGGGGTGATAGTACGTGTTCTCCAGAATACTAACCTCAAAAATTTTCTTTTTAGAATAAATAAGTTATTGTTTTTTTAAACTTAACTTAAACTCTTGTTTATGCCATCACTGGGAAGCTCCCGAACTGGGTGTGTGTGTGTTGGTAAATAAACGATAAAAAAGACGTGCGACGAAAAACGAATAACTGATGTTATTATAGTTCTCATATTTTTTGATATCAGTGCGAACAAAGCGTGGAAAATTAAAAACAATTTCTAGTGTTTTTAAAAAATTAATGTTTGTGCAAGCTTTATTAAATATTAACTAATATTGGTGTGCGGATGGACATTCGTTACTAATTGTAAAAAAACTATTTTATGTTTTAAAAGATTTACGTTCGATGTTTCATAAAATGTACATAATAAAGAATGTATAAATAATAATAAAATAATTCCAAGTTTTTAATAAAAAGTATGTTATTGTTATTATTTTTTAAGCACTCTGTTCAGTTTATGAATTTCAATGATCGCTGAGATTGGCCTAGTTTAGGTGCACTACATATTATCAATCCACCTTATGTGACATTATAGGGCAGTACCAAGTGCCAACATTAATTAATGGGCTGTTATGCATAACCTTGTAAAGTTATTTATTTCTGTGTTTAGTGATGGTACAGTATGTTTGTGTGGCTCCATTATTAAATTTCTTTGTGATTTTATGAAAAGACATTTATACGCCTCAAGAAAGATGAGATTTGACAACAATGCATGTCGCAGCTTTCAATTGGGCATCTGCTCCTCACAGCTGAATAACCTGTCCAGTGGCGGGATGAAAAAAATTATGAGAAAAAGGATAGAAAAATCAGTTTTAACAACGGAATTTAAAAAAAAAACAATAAAACTTATGACATGTACTTCTAAACATCAAATCTAGCCTCCGTATAATCATTATTACCCCCACCAACACTGTGAACTCAAAAGCTGTTGTCTATACAGGGTGTCCGCATATTTCACCGACAACGTTTGACTGCATATTCACGACGATAAATAAATACAATCTACGAATAAAAGTTAAACAAAAACTTTTTGGTTTTTGAGTTACAGGCTTTCAAAGTTGTCAAAAATAAAACTAATTTAATTAATAACTTCATAACCCTTTCACGATCGCGTTAAAATTTGGCACATTTATTTGGACTATTATGGCTACATTGAAAAAAAATATTGTCTTTTGATCTTGAGGATAATAGCATTATTTGCAGGTATGTGCGTTTCGGTTTGCATAGTAGTGTAACGGATTTAAAACTTTGAGATCAGTAGGCGATGAAAACAAGATGTTGATTGCTGTGGCTACCTGGTAATGTCATTATTGTCGTGTTTCTTTAGGATTCTCATCACTCCACACATGCAAATTATGAAGTGTCCGCAGTGTATCAAAACAACTAAATGTATGTAAAACTAATGTTCACAAAACTTTAAAAAAGCTACTTCGGCCATTTCATTTAACTTCTGCTCAAGAACTTGAAAATTTAGATCCCAACGCGCGTTTACAATTTCACCACTGGTTGGTGAATGATAATAATTTGCTTCAAAAATTGTTTTGTACCGACGAATGTTGTTTTACAATGAACGGAACGGTAAATTTTTAAAATTTGCATGTGTGATGTGATGAGAATCCTAAAGAAACACGACAATAATGACATTACCTGATAGCCACAGCAATCAACATCTTGTTTTCATCGCCTACTGAACTCAAAGTTTCAAATCCGTGACACTGCTACGCAAACCGAAACGCACAGGCCTGCAAATTATGCGATTTTTCTCAAGAATGACTTTCTGTAGGCTCAAGAGACAATTTTTGTTAAAATAAAACTACATTTTCAATGTTGCTGCCCGTTTTAAAAAATACGACAACTGTAAAATTTTTGACCGCCAAAGGGGAGAAGTAACTGGAGAAAACTATCATCCAGTATATTGATTTGACTAAAACTTTTTAGAAATAATACGCCATAATAGTTCAAATAAATATGCCAAATTTTAACGCGATCGGTAAAAGGGTTATGAAGTTATTAATTAAATTAGTTTTATTTTTGACAACATTGAAGGTTTGTAACTCGAGAACCAACAATTTTTTATTTAACTTTTTTTCGTACATCGTATTTATTTATCGTCGTGAATATGCGGTCAAACGTTGTCGGTGAAATTTGCGGACACCCTGTATACCACATAACTGAATAGGTAATGAAATGAAATATTCTTGAAATTATCGCATACATATAGAGACCAAAAGAAAAAAATATTAATTTGTAATACTTATAATACCATCTAGTCGAACGGAAAAAAGGAAAATTGGAATCGTGCATTTTATCAGAACGTGGCAATTTTCAAATCTTTAATTTTGTGTCGAAACTGATTACTTCTATGACCGTTGTTTGTAATTGCCAGCCATTTTTCTAAGAATAGGTTAGTATTAGTTAGTAATTCAAGACACCTTTTTTGTTGTAAAATGTGTCCGAAGATAATAAAAATTTTAAAAAATGCACTGGCGTTCTACATTTTATGACGAAAACGTCACGCTGACTCACGCCTAACTACGCCATTGACGGTAGATAAAAAAACTATATACTAAAAATGCAACTATTTACCAACGTCCACTAACACCCAAATTATAAGAACCTTACATTGACTGTTCCAAATTTATTTCAAATATTAATATATTTTTTTAATTTTCAACACCCTGTATCTCGGAATCTAAGCGTTTTCGGTCACATGGTACTAGGAACTCTTTTTGTTTAAATACCATAAGAAATTGTGTCCTACAGTTAAAGACGGTACTTAGGAAACACCCTGTATATTCTGGAACTTCTACTGTACTACCCTAGCCATATATTTCTAAACCAGTTGATATTTTGTGTTGCACTTTCTCACTCATTGAAGCTAATATTTGCTCTTTTGTTTTAATTAAACTTGTTAAACAAATAATAACTACGTTTTATAAGAATTCGTTCCTACATATTGTGACAGTTGAATAAACGATAATAAAGTGAAGCTACAAGAAACAAAAGTAAACACCAATGAAATTGTTTTAACAGTGTAAACATTTTGTTCGTCTGAGTTGAATGAGTAATTCTCAAATTAAAAACAAGCTACACAAAAATTGTTCTATGTTTCCTTAGTGAAGACGTGCTTCTCAAAACCGCTCTTTGCCTTTTATATAAATATTTCCAGATGTGAAACACGAAACAATAGTCCATTGCACGTACAGTCTTAATTCTACTATTCGATACGTTTTACTACATAAAGAATGATTCAATAGACTAGGGCAGTTATTATTGATGTATATTAAATTAACATTGACTTAAAAAGCGACAAGGATGAACGATAAAAATGTCGAATGGTGCATAGCTTTATCTCAATGTTCAGATGACAGATCCTCAATAAGATTCAATTTCACTGTTTCAAATAAATTATACAGACCCACAAAAAAGTTGTCTGCGCCGTAAAGTAGATCATGGTATTCTTTCATATTCCTAGTCACTAAATCTGAATCTGATCTCTGTTTTGACTTTCCACGTCAGGATTTTTTGTAAATATAATGTCTCACACCGTCAAGCTACTCGAAGGGTGTATCACGAAGAGGGCCCAGTAGGATTATCTCAAAAAGTAGTCAAAATTGAAATCTGTATGTATATTTTTGCATTTTTTTTAATTCTACGGTAAAATCTAGACTAATTTAATAGACTAGACTAATATCTAGACTAATAAGGCATTATAGGCCAAAATGTGACAGTTTTCAAGTTATTATCAATTTTCGATAAAAAATGAGGGATGCAAGTGATTTTTGAAAACAGAATAACTCCGACATTTAGCTTTATTTATTAATGAAATTTGCCAAGGATAATTTAAAAGCAATGGAATTCAACCAGTTTATGTCAAATTTGCAAAAATTCATACAAAGTGTTTAAGAACGTGTGACCAATATTGTGACGTTAAAGTTGAATTTACTCAAATATTTCAAATGGTACACCCTGTATATTATTACATTAATGGATGCACAATTAAATTTACTTTAAAATGATACCATAGTTTCCTATACCCAAAGTTAACAGTTCTTGTGTAAATTGGAAATTATTGATTTCAACACAGAAAAATATACGGTGAATTTGATGCACTAAAGAATTGAATAATAAACGGTGTCTGATTAATGAACTGTAATTTTTATTATTGCTATACCTTCATCAAAAACAATAATTTCAGTATATTAAATTAAAAAGGGCGATGCTTTAAATAAATCTAACATACTCGTAGATTTTCTGTGTTGAAATCAATAATTTCTAATTTACTCAATAACTGTTAACTTTGAGTATAGGACTATAGTATCATTTTAAAGTAAAAATTCTGCATCCATTAATGTAATAGTATGTAGGGTGTACCATTTGAAATTTTTTTAGTAAATTCAACTTCAACATCACAATATTGACCACAAACGCTGAATTTTTGCAAATTTGACATAAACTGGTTGAATTCCATTGCTTTTAAATTATCCATGCCAAATTTCATTAGGTACATCCCTCAATTTTTTTCGAAAATTGAAAACTGTCACATTTTGGGGCGATAGTACCTATGAAAACAGTCTAGAATTTGCTACAGAATTAAAAAATGCTTAAATATATATATATAGTGTTCCATTTGAAATAACAGAGTTGGTATAAACGGAAGTGCGATGAAGTTGACACTATTTTCATTGAATAGATCTTTTTGATAAACCCCTATAACAAATTGTCAGATTTCAATTCTGACTACTTTTTGATATAATCCTACTGGGCCCTCTTAGTAATACACCCTGTATAATAATGTTAGGTATTTAGGCCTTTTATACAAACTTTATAGTCTTAAATAAGAGGTGGCTCGTATCTACTGATGATCTTCATGGGTGTCTATACATTTGAATAGAGAACTCTATTACCCTTAATCCTGCAAAAATCATCATAACCTCATGAACCCAATAGTCCCATAACCTGAAACTGGGAACAGAGTCAACAGGACAAACCAATTCTGATGGTCACGATATTTATTATTGACTAATTTTAAAACCAAAACTCAGTCACCATAACCTCATAAACCCAAGAACCCCATAGTCCCGTAACACTGATGTAAGACTGGAAATACAGTGAGCAGATTTAGAATAATAATAATAATCTTTAATTCGTAAAAACATTAACATTTACAATTACAATGTAAGAGCGAAATGGTGTCACAACAGTTTCCCTAAGTTAGTTTAAACAGTGTTCCAAATATTCAGTTACATTGTAGGGCTCAATATTTAACAAAAATTGTTTAATATGTTTTTTGAATAAATTTACGCTCTGTATCTGTTTAAGTGACGCTGGTAAACAATTGAATAATTTAATACACATGTATTGTGCATTCTTTTCTGTTAGAGTTAGTCTGTGATATAGGTACATTAGATTTAAATTTCTTGTATTATACTGAGATGATGAGTCTGTCCTAAAATTATTCCAGTTTTTCCTTACATACAATAAGCACTCAAAAATATACAGAGCCGATATAGTCATTATTTTGCTATTCCTAAATACCGATCTACAAGATTTGATGTATTGATAATTCTTATAATTCTTTTTTGAATGACAAAAATTTTCTGTATGTCAGTGCTATTACCCCAAAACATAATTCCATATTTGCAAATAGATTCGAAACTACCAAAGTAAATGATTTTTGTAGTTGTACTATTACATACATACTATTACTTTACATATTTACTAATTAGCCTGATTCCATATATTACTTTACTTAATTTAGCAGCGAGTTCATCTATATGTTTTTTCCAATTTAAGTGTTCATCTAGATGCAGTCCTAGAAATTTTGTACTACTTGCCAATTCTGCCATCTGATTATCCAGTATGATATTGTTAGGTCTGTTTATTTGCCAGTAACTTGATGAAAAAAGTACTAGTTGAGTTTTATCATTATTCATGATGAGACCATTCTTTGAAAGCCAATCCTTTGTTAATTGTAAAAATACCTCACTTTGTGTTATGATTTCTGGCATGGTGTCTGCTCCTACCAGTAAATTTGTGTCGTCCACATAATTAATAATTTTCTGATTTGAATTTGTGGGTACTTTTGCTATATCATTTAAATATATAATAAACAATAGTGGACCTATGATACTCCCCTACGGGATTCCTATAAGTGATCTTCAATTTTTCGGAGCTAAACACGCCGCCGCCGCCGTTATGATTTATGCATACTTTTTGCTCTCGGTTTGATAAATAGGAGACAATCCATTTCAGAGCCGGAATACTTTGCCATTTTCACTACATTCCTAGTCTCATACAATTATGGAGTTCTTGGAATTATGAGGTTATGATGATTTCTGATAAATGTTTATAGGGTTATAGAGTTACTTGATTATTGGTTGCAAAGTTAGTAAACAACCATAAATATCGTGATCATCTGAATTTCTTTGCTCTGTTCACTCCGATGCAATATCCGAAAAAGTTGAAGAAATAGAGAAGTTTTATTTGGAAATGGTCTATCCAAACTTATGAAAAAATGCCACGGTTTAGTTTTACTCAGATTTTACAATTGACTATTGTGAAGGAACTGTACCATACAGTAGTGTAAAATTTGTGTTATCAATGACTTATTACATAATTAATAAAAAAATATTATCCATTTCTAATCTTCGAAGCATCAATTCTTAGGAATTGTATTAGGAAAAAATGTACACTTGTTTTTTTTTCACGTATCTAACATTATTTTAGATAATAGAACTATCAGCGAAACATGCGAATACCATTGCTAAATCTAGAAAATGGAAAAGGATGTAATTTACACAAACAAAATGGGCAACCGTCGTCAACTTACCACTATGTGGGTTTTAATCTGTGCAGTAGCTACTTGGTCTTTATTATTATTATTTCAGTTAAGTAATTTATTTTCCTTTTACCCGTGTATAAAAATATTTTATAAATAAAATACGGCATTATAACTTTCTTTTTTCTTTCCTAGTTTCGTTGGAAAATACGCTTATACTTTTTAAAGGAAAGTTGAGGAGACGTCGTGAATTATTACCAGAATAAAAAACTTTGTTCCAGCTAGAAAATATAAAACAAAATGTAAGTTGATACCTTTCGAAGCCTCCGTGACCGCCGAGAGCTTTATTATTTAAGAAGTCACCTAATATATTAATGTTACTGACCTCAGCTTGATCCAGCATTTAGTGTAATGAATACTTAAAGTGTCAAGTTGTACATTTGAGATGGGAGCAGATCTTTAGCAGATCTTTTAGAGCACTATTTATTTATAAGTTCTCACTTCTAGCACACATTTTCCTCTTATTTCACAATCTAAAATGTACTGCCTCGATACGTTTCTCTACTTTCGCATCACTTTGTCTAAATCCATATTTTATAAGCACTGGTTTCGATTCTAAGTATTCACTTGTTGCCAAGACCATTTTGATATAAATCTACTAGCTCAGGTTTCTTTATCATGCAATTAAAACTCCAGTTTTTCGTTTTGTTTACTTTTTCTAATGTCAAATTAGATTTCTGAACTGCTCTATCGTAAAATTCATTTTATACGCCAATATTCTTTCTGTTGTGAGGGAACAAATTGCAATGCACCTCACAATCCATTTTATTTTGCCAATAATTGGATAACCGGATTTCAATGCTTTGTAGAGTATCATTAATATATCCCGCTTCAATCAGATCGACTGATAAAGGATAGCTTGGAATGCTGCTTACAACTTTTAGTACAGATCAAAATAAACAAAAGAAAATTGCGATATCAATCCTAATCTTGCAAACTTACCTTGCAAAATACTGAAAATTAGAATGACTAAAATTAAACTATCTGCTTTCAAGCGTAACAATAATTTACTTTTTGAAAACACCACCTTAGAAGACAAACATAGTGTAGCATCGATATCTCAGTTTCAGATAGATGCTAGAGGTATGAGCAAAATCTATTCCCGTATCTCATCGTCGTGTATCAAGCCTATATCTTATGAGGAAGTGAGAGCGGATGCTTGAGATTCAGATAGGCTCTAGATATACAGGGTGATTCAGAACTTATCCAAAAAAAAAAATAAAAAATTTGAGGTACAGGGTACTCTACAAATACAATTTTGTAAAGAAAAAATCGAAAAAGGTAGTTCCAAAATGATTTAAAAATACACTTCTGCACGGCACTGGAAACTGACCTTGCCCAATCCGACTGGCACGGCGGCAAAGTGTGATGAAAACGGACAAAAACTTGAAATAATTTTGCAAGGAAAGGAATAAATGGAATTTTATAGCACCTATTTCGTATCAGCAAATTCAACAAATTGTCGCTGTTGTTATTATTAATTAATAAAATGTTACAATAATTGAATTGCTGAGTGTTAAAAGTAATCAACTCCAAAAAACAAAATGTTGGGAAATTACAAAAAATTTATCTAAAGCTAAATTTGAATTTAGAATAAAATATTATTATGATAGATTGAAAGCAAATATATGTGGGATAATTTTTATATAATGTTTAATTTATTCTTTTATATATTTTTAAAAATATATTAAAAAACAGTAGTGGAGTTAGTTCCTTTTAAAACCTAACTGCTATAATTAAAAATAAGCATAAATAATAATTATTATTACTTTCAGAACAGGTTTATTAATGACAAAATACATTATTATTTCAACTAATTATGTAAATATTATCTTCTTCCAAATTTGTGGGCCATGTAAGATAAGCTTCATAAAAAAGTGTATGGTGTTCATTTCGTTCTGAGATATATTTCAATAACTTCTTGACAGCATCAACTTTATGCTTATTTATAGGCCCTTTTCCTTCGGGGTAAGCACTGGACAAACTATCAAATACTAACAATGGTCTAGGCCTTGGTTGTCTCAAATGAAAAGTGTGCTTTACCAAGCACGTATGTCGCGGGCGAGCTCACACTAAACTATGCCTTAAACAATGGATGCCGAATCTGCCCAACCCACACCCATGGCATACACGAAACCATCCTTCAACATTACTAAACGGCCATTTTCTGAATTGCAATGCCATTTTTCCTTTTCTATTTTTAAAGTTAAACTTTGATTTAATGGAACAGGAAATAAGAAAACAATTGCAAATGAAATTAAAATTCACGTTGGTGACTTGCTGGCATTGCATAACGATATTTTCGCATTTCAAAAATTTTAATTCTTGATAGACCTCAAATACATAATATGCAAGAAACGAAACTATTGCGCTATCCTAGTAACCCTTATTGGCAGTTAATTAAAATTAGGTCGATTAAGTCGATTTACTTATTTATTATTTAATTATTCATTAATTGTTGTATTTCGACGTTTGCTTATTTTGAGAAATAATAGGGCTGTGAGAACGGAGCCGCGGGATATAAGCATACGCATTATTTATTAAAAAGTAACAAATTATATTGTCTACAATACACTAACATAAACACCAACGGATAGAAATTAACATCCGCATGATAACAAAGGCAACAGTATACTATCGTGAGGTGAACGTGGAAGGCAGCGGCTCACGCATGTCTCGGTTGACCCGTTTGGCACGCCATTGAATTGCGGCTCTCTCTAACAGCCCTAATAATTAGATAAAGATGGAGTTATGGAAACTGATCGATTGAGGAATAATTTTGTCAGTTTCTTTCTTTTTTTTACCCACATTTCATTAATTTATTTTGAAGTTATCAACAAAAAATTGAAATATTTGTGTTATTTAATCAGGATTGAAAAGATGTGGGACTTGTGAGGACATATTTTTTTTTTGAGAATTGACGCCTATTCGGACGGAAAGACGTCAGTTAGAGCCATGTTCGATTTTATGGAAGTTCCAAATTATCCATTTTCAGAAACAACAATTTTTGCCAAATTTCATTCAGTTGAACTTTTGTTGTGAAAGTCGAAGTTTAAATAACTAGTAATGTAATATACACTTAATCAATTGCTATTTAGTATTTTTGTGCAGATACTAATAACTGATTAACACTGTTTGAATAGAAACTTTTTTGCTTTGAATTGATTTAGTGACTGTTAAGGCGTTAACATTTTGTGGAAGAAAATTTTTAGGCACTGGAAAATTAAATTTCATTATCAGAGAAAATGAATTAAGACCCTCACCACAAAGCAAATAAAAGCGCTGGAATTACGCGTTTAAAGTGCCATTCATTAATCTCTTGACAATACGCAGTTCCCTTAAAAATTATCCGGAACATTGTCAATTACCTACTCCTTAGCCGATTCCAGATATTTTTACTTAAAACAATTTGAAACAATTTCGCAATAAAAAAATAATCGTTTAACTTCGATAACTGATTTGAAAATTGTGTTATGAAAAACAAAACGATGGACTATTTAGAAATATTTTGACAAAATTTATTATTCTTAGAAAAATAATATCTAAAAATCTAGAAAAGTAACTACTTACAAAAATAATAATAAGAAATATCACACTACTGATATTGTGGGAAACAGCTACACTCTAGTAGTTTAGTAGATCAACTCGTGAGCATAATTGCCAAATACAAACTAGTTTCGAACTTAATCGTTCTCATCATAGTCGAGACGATTTGGATGTCCATCTACCGACATATTTTGAGTAGGTAAGATGTCATCTACAAAGTATATCATATCTTAATTGTAAATGTTGTAGCTCTCAAACTAGTTTTCTCCAACAATATCAATAGTTAAAAAGTTTACTTACCATAGGGGACACTAGCCATGCTTTCAAAGTACCTACTAATTACTAGCTCGCGAATGATTCTGCTCACGAAAGATATTAGTCGTTTACTAGATATTGCGGGTGTAATTCAATGCTGGACGGAGCGTATTGCAATTCCGTAGAGTAATTGTTTCCTACAATATCATCAAGACGAATTAAATGTTTGATGAATATAATAACTAAATTATGTTTTTCATTATTCAGTTACTAATAAAACTTATTTATTGAAATATTTCCCTAAACACTTTTAACATGTATAAATTGAATAATTTGTTATATCTTCTCTTCAAACAGATGATTATCAATAATTGTTTTTAGTACAGATGACAATAAGGACACAGTTTTTTTAATCAAATGTACTCCAAAATGATGCAACCTATCGAAATCGTAGAATTACCCAATTATTTTTTTGCTTATTCTATTAGAAGATTACCATATGAGAATATTGGAGCAATATTCACCACAACACTCAAATTGAGACAGCACTGATTAAAATTTTAAAATCATTTTTAAGTATTAGATTCGCAATGTGACAACAGTATTCAGTGCAAAATTGAATTTTGTCATCACGAATACTTTTAGAGATGTCTGAAATAAACAACTTTGGGGAAGTCACCTTTGAGGAGTTGTCCCAAGAAATTGTCCAAATGTGGATACGCAGCACATCCTTAGCAGATCCTAGTACATACTACATCCTAAAAGTTCTCTCTTAATACGTTCTCATAGGTGTACACTATAAACCCCATATATTTTCCCCTCGTAAATACTTAATAAAAATTGTGTCAAAGACATGGAATAAAGGTGTATTTTATTTTATTTTGTACAGAGCCTTCATAAATATTTACAAGCTACGTGATCAGTAATTTTGTTTGGAATAGTAATTTTATTTCCTTCACGTTGGCTATTAAATTTCGGAAAATAAAAAATTACACTCCACAAAAAAGGTAAATAACCAGAATACATCATTTCCATATATTTTGAGCCACTGAATTCGTCTGTCAGAATTGCATCAGCAAATCACCAGAATTTTCTAACATTAATAAATGCTTAAAAAAACACAAAATCGACAAATCAGCATTTAAAATGCAGGTATGATCTCGGCTGAAACTAGTGGTCAGATCTTTATATTCCAATGGATGTTAACCCGCTGAACTCGAATCTGAAGTCAGATTTGATCCATAAGTCAGATATCTTTCTTAACCTTAAAAAAAGCTTAAAATTCACAAAATTAATAAATTAACTTCTATGATCTAGGAATGATTTAACAGTGACTAAAAATCGTGGTCTTACCAATATATTCCCGTGTATTTTAACATCAAGTTTTTTGTGATTATTTATTCTTTAATTTATCACTATAAGGCATTGACTTAATTACCTTCAAGTTTGATATTATATTGTTAACAATAAATAATATTAGACATTGCGTGATCATCAATACCAGGCATTTTTTCAGTAACATTCTTTCTTTATTATATCGTAGTATACATACATTCTTTGAATTAACAAATGAACTCATTAACCCATCGCTACTAATCATTACCGTTACTATTTTAGGACATTGCTTTAATGAAAAAGGCCTCACACTAATGATGTTATATTTAACCAACAGTGGTCATTAATATCAGGCCCATTGTTTCTTTGTATGGTGAGGTCCTTTAAGAATGGTTTTAGGAAAAATCATTATTATCATTTTTCTATTTGTCGCAACGTCGCTGTTAGATACAGTTACACTGACGCACAGAGGTCGGAATTCCGAAAAAGCTGGACAAAAGTCGAAATTTCAAAGTCGTTGGATTGCGTTAATACTTCAGAATATGCTAGAGAATGAGTCATTGCGTAGTTCTTTAAAGTGACAGAGAGCTGGCCCATGTGTATAGACCACAGCAACTATCGGAAGTATGCTGCGACACATTAGCATATTTCACTTGCCACTGACCCCTCAAAAAGCGGTGAATTGAAAATACGTGCAAATTTTTACTAGAGTACAAATCGTTGTGTGCAATAGAGAGGGTGTTCCTGTAGTTAAGTAGAATACATTTGCTCATTTAGAACCTCATTTTTGGAAAGTTGCATGTTTTTATTGTTTTAACAAAAACGTCTTGCAATTTCCATCGATTTCAAATCACATAAATCGTAAATTATCGAAATAGTTGTGATCCCAATAGACAAGGCGAAAACCTCGTATTCGTGGGAGAAATTTTCCGACTCGATTTTTTTGCATATTCAGATTCGCGAGATGTTCCTTAACATGAATCAAGATGATGCCGGCCGGAAACCTGGTGCCCATTTGTTTAAACAAACTTTTTTTAAACAAATTGTAAAAATTGGTTTTTTCACTCCGGGAAAAATTTTTTTAGGTTTTTTGGCACATTATAAACAAAAAAGGTTCCTATGCACTATGCCTCTAAAATTGATAGTTTTAAAGTTATAAACAATTTATGTTGCTAAAAATGCGAAAATGACGATTTCAACGGCCGATTTCCGGGTTAAAAATTGTTATTTTTGATATTGCCAGGTACCTAAATTAAAGTTTATACATCCCCCTACAAGATGCTGAAGAGTTTTTGGGACTCTCATTATTTTAAAGCCTTGTTTTTTAATTGTGAATAATGCGCTATGAGCTTCTTTACAAACTTAAATATGGAAAAACGTTCCATTATTCTTCAATATCAATATTTGGATTTCACAGCTTTTGGTTATCAAAATGAAACTGGTGAAGTATTACCTAAATTTATTACCAAAAATCCATTACCCAAAGACTTAG
Organism: Anoplophora glabripennis; assembly: GCF_000390285.2. Taxonomy (NCBI): domain Eukaryota; kingdom Metazoa; phylum Arthropoda; class Insecta; order Coleoptera; family Cerambycidae; genus Anoplophora; species Anoplophora glabripennis. The sequence continues at coordinate 530,657 of NW_019416238.1, forward strand.
TTAAACAATGTAAAGGTACAAAAAACTGTAAAACTAAAGCTTGTTCTTGTAGGAAAAACTATGTCACTTGTCTACCTTTATGTGGTTGTAACATAGAACAGTGTGAGAATTCTTATGATTGAATAAATGTGTGATAATAATAATATGCGGTATTAAATAAATGTTCTTTAATAAAAATCAAATGTATTTGATACTATTGCCCTTTTATTTTTTTCTGCACTCTATTCGTACAATTTTAATTATGAAATTTAAATAATCAATTTTTACATTATTTGATGAGTAGTAATAGTACTTAGACTACTAAATTCAAAGAACATAAACTGAAGCCGCTAGACGAAATAGCGAATCCGCGTATGAGAGAGGCGCGCGCGCGCAGCTCATAGCGCTTTATTAACAATTAAAAAACAAGGCTTTAGAATAATGCGAGTCCCAAAAACTCTTCAGCATCTTGTAGAGGAATGTTTAAACTTTAATATAGGTACCTGGCAACATAAAAAATAACAATTTTTAACCCGGAAATTGGCCGTTGAAAATCGTCATTTCCACATTTTTAGCAACTTGAATTGTTTATAACTTTAAAACTATCAATTTTAGAGGCATAGTGCATAAGAACTTTTTTGTTTATAATGTGCCAAAAAACCTAAGAAAATTTTTCCCGGAGTGAAAAAAACAATTTTTACAATTTGTTTAAAAAAAGTTTGTTTAAACAAATGGGCATCAGATTTCCGGCCGGCATAATCTTGATTTATGTTAAGGAACATCTCACGAATCTAAATATGCAAAAAAATCGTGTCGGAAAAATTTATCCCACGAATGCGAGATCCTGCACTATTGAAACTTGGAAAATGCGGACAGGAGTGTCCATTTCATATATTAAAAGAGAAAACCACCGGATTTTTCCGGATTGGGGTTCTGAGTCATTCTTTGTGCCTCTATGTACGGCCGATTTACTATTGTAAGAGGCCTTAGTTATACAATAGCTAACGTTTTAGTGTCTCTTCGCGTTCCAAACGAGCGTTTCTAATTCAAATTGTTTTTTTTTATGAACATGCACCTTTTTCGTGTGCCATTTATCATATTTTTACAAGCTTTTATTTAACTTGCCTTGTTAGTATGGGTCACATTTTGCAACTGAATTTTAAAACAGTTTCCCCAACCGATTGAGCTGAAATTTTGCATACACGTTTAGTTTGGATGACAATGCATGGTTAGCTAAGTGACGTCATTTTAAATCCAATATGGCGGACTCCCAAAGATGGCGGACCAGTTATTTTTTGTGCACCCCCATGATATGGGTATCAAATGAAAGGATTTGCTGAGAAGAATAAGAAAATAAAATGAGGAAAATTATAGATGAACTTATTATCTATGTTCTTTTAATTCATAATTTATCATTTTCGACAGGATCAGGCACCAGTAAAATTACGTGAATGAAAAAATAAATTTTTCTATTTTTGAAAGGAAAATTCCAAGAGAATTTAGAAACGCAAATCAATATTTTAGATCAACCTTTTTTAAAAAGGTGCAAGATAGATGAATATGAGAAAAGCTTTTCAACTCGAAGCTATGGATAATATTTTCATGCTCTGACGGTTATGTGACAGGTGATGACGATGCGAATGACTCATGTGTATTAGAATTAGCTAAATAATTAGAATAAGCTTTATAACAAGAATAAGCTTCAATAGTACTTAGAAATTATTTCGTTCGAAATGACGAATTCATTCCTAATACATGCCATATATCGCAGATATTTACCTTTCGTACTTTATTAATAATAATTAATTACCTCAAAAACCTCAAACTTCGATCTTACATACGTTTTACGCGACCTCAATACCAGAGGCACTCGAAATTTTAATTAGATTCAATAAATTAACGTGATATATCGGCCATTTTGTATCAGCCACCTTGAATTTGAGATTTTTGACTGCAAATTCGGCTTTAGCGACCTGAAAAACATAGAGTCCCCACTTTTGGTGATGATGTAAGTCTTTTTGGACTTTTGTCTAGCTTTTTCGGATTTCCGACCAATGTGCGACGCTAAGATCAACATTTTTATTGAAATTTCAGTTTTCAGCATGTAAAAAGTGTAAGACGAAATACGTTTTTTTTTCTCGAAATGTGGCATACAATAGTGCGTTTGAGAAATAACGAACATCTACTCGAATCAGCAGTAGTCCAATCGACCTATATTTAAAAAAAAGCATCCTCAACATTAAATTAACCACTCTCGATCAAATCAACTTGAACATTTTTATCACTTTTAGTGGTGCGTTAATTTTCTTGGGAACTGTATTTTTTCATTAACATTGGAAATGTTTAAGGAATCAGTAGTGTAACGCTAAGAAAAATATGTAGAATCTTACAGTGTATCAAAAATATTACTTTCAAATTGTAACAAACATTCGGTCGCTAAGCACAAGGGTGGTCCGATCACAGTGATTTTGTTGTCATCATCTACAATAAACTTTTCCGCGTCGAATAGAATTAGTCCGGATATTCCACGCCTACGGGGATGGCAATGGGAAGGAAAATGATAAACCTCTGCATTTTGGTTAAGTTAAAAACATCAAATGATCTTAAGAATAAAAAACTGTTTCTTCTTTTGAGCTTTTTAGACAGCCTTTGTCATGTTTCCAGAAGTGACATCTTTGAAGTTGACGTTTTTGATGCCTACTGGTGGGAATTTTTGGAATGATTTTACATTCATAGGTTTAGTTGGCACCAGTTAAAAATGGCAGCATCGACAGATTTGAAAGCTTCGGGTTCCCCTTCTGTGGTCTTACCTGAATTCCTTTATTTCGGAAAATTTGCAGGCAATGAGAGCTGTGTGGCAATGGAGTATAGGAACATAAACATTTGAAATTTGACCGATATGGTTGATTCCTTAGAAGATACATTTTTCACGTTGAATCCTACGTTGTCTTCAGATACGGCTTTTTGAAGAGCCTCGCGGTGCATTTCAACAGACTTTACTTCAGTAGTGATATTTGTGGGAGCAAATACTACCACCATTCCAATTTTTTAAAACACCAGTTTCAATACCACCAATTTTGGAGACAACCTGCAAGGGAAGATGAAGTGGTTTACCAGTTGGATGGCTTGGTGGAAGAATTGCATCCAAAGCTTAAATAAGAGTTTTTCCGTCAGCTTTGCCCTCTTTACGTTCGCTATAAGTGAACTGATTGTAAAATTAAGTTTGATTTAATTAAGACAGGTAGAATAGAGGGTGAATTTGTGAGCAAGGCTGGCAAATCAATATACGGTTTTCAAAGACAAAAAAGAAGGGAAAATTGTATTCATTTGTATATTACTGATGTCTTTTATTTTATCCATGACGATACGTTCATTTCCATAGTGTCAGAAGTTTGTAAATTCTGTAAATTTTTTAAAACAAGCTTCCTTAAATTTTCCAGAGTTACCGGATTATAATTTAATCATGCTTAGAGCTGGTATACCCTTATTCATTTCAAATTTGATTAATACAGTTACTATGTGCAACTTAGGAATTAGCATTATAATTCACACTATATACTCAAATATTAAACAAAATAACACAAGTATAATGCTCATAATCCTCGGGTTGGTTATTAATTTCAAAGTTAACTTTAAGCTTCCTCTAAGTATAATAATAATAAATGTACCTAGTTAGTGACTTTATAGGAGTTCGCAAGGGACAAAAGGAACTTACAAATACGAAACAAAACAAGAATTGCCCGAAGGCGTCTCTTATTGCGCAAAACCATGAATATTCATAACTTTTATGGAAATGGATTTCCGTATCATCTGTTTCAATTCAATGTATCATTTAATAAAGAAATTATCATTTTATTCCGGGGCTCTAACTAAAACCCTGCAGACAAAGGAGAATGCTAATTAACCATAATTTCATAGAACGAAACTGAATAAAAGATCCGTTTTTTTAAACTACGCGGTAATATTACTTCCAGCGGTCTTACACGGAGATACAATGTTTAACTTCTTTATTACTTAGATGAAAACGTTGAACTGCAAAATTCTTTTAACTGATATTAATTATAATTTAGCTAAAAACTTTAATATATGCTATCTCTATTAAAGACCATAAAGTTGCATTTGCGAACGTGAGAACTTTTCAAGAAAAATCTTGTCAAAACGTATATTAAATGTGCTTTTTATTTTTTGAGTTAAAGCCTAAAAATTTAGGTTTTGATATTTTCTGTAATCGCTGTAATCGCTACACCTAGACTTGTTACTGCAATGTTGTTACTTTATCTTAAAATTGGCAGAATATTACATTTTCTTGTTGAAGCAATGGTTTTCGATTTAAAGATCAAATTCACATTTTTTGAAATGGAAACAGTATTGGATCAGTTCTAAAAAGAGGGTGTTCTGCGCTTTTAAAAAATGTATAATAGTTTTTCATAGTTATCTCAAAATTCAAAACTTAAAAAAGCTCAATCTATAATTCCGCCTTTTCTTGATAAACTAAAAGAAAAAACAGAAATACTACAGAGTGGCACACACTCTAACGAAGTAATTTTCTGCAAAGATTCTGAGGCACATTATATTTTAATAAATATTTAATATCACACCACCATTTGCAAGTTACAAACCAGAATCAGTCGACAGCTGCCAGCCAGCGAGGAGAGTTTATAGCAGGATCATATTCGATGCAAAATAATAAATCATTGCCTGTCAAGGGATCCAGTGCAGTACGGTTTTAACGGGTTTAGATATTGAATAATTTCATTATGCATTATGAAGAGATGAAGAGATCAGTGCACGTCTGGCACCCCTGTTCCGGTCTCTGATTTACGACCAAGCTCGCCAGGTTAATATTTGATGTATAACCGACCACTTTGTACACTTAATGCACCTGAGCGACTACAGCTACCAGAACACAATGCGTATGAAGCGGTATTTCAAATTTTACATTCAATTTCATTTTAAATTTGAAATGGTTCATCTGACGCGTCCTAAAAATGATGACACGATTTTCCTCTGATAAATTGCCGACAATTTTTTGCTCTACTTTACACCGAATACGATTCTACTACAGTTCGTCACCCGCTCCAGTAATCTAGATGTCGTCTTTGGAAATAAGTAAGTTTGTACTAAGTCCCATTTGTGAAGACTGCGCAACCGCCACCATCACCGTAGGAAGTCGAGTCGACAACAAGCCATCGCAGCGAGCAGTCGAGTTCACTGTCAGCCCAAGAAAAACCGCCGTCTGGTAAGAAAGTATTACCAGGTTATAAGGACTGAGCAGCCGCCATCATGACCGTATGAACTTGGGTGTCCAGCTAAGTGTGAAAATTGAGTTTCTCTCCATCCGTCGCACAGTGGGAAATATTGGACAAAATTTTCGCCACTCGCCAATTTTCATCGTCTCGTGATTTTTTAAAATAATCTCGTGGTAATCTGAATTTTCATATTCCGGTGAGGTTTTTTAGAAAAACCTTTTTTTTAATGCTCAGGGAGCGCCCCAACCTCAATGTCGAAGAAAAAATTTTTAAATACTCGATGTTCAATTGTAGAAAAAAATGTTTAAAAAGTATCTGCTATTAATAAAATTAATATTAATAATATTAAAAAATAAATATCAGGCTTCATTGCAAATTTAACAAATGGTTAGTAATAATAAGCCACAATAATGTTTTACAAACGTTTTATTGCTATGTAGATCGAATTTTTATGGAATTTTTCTAGCAAAAAAATCGAGTTAAACAAAATTTCAGGGTCTTTAGATTATGTTTTTAGTTTTGACTAAAGGTTTTGGCGATCGCGATGATGAACAACCCTCAACAAAAATACATTTATACTTTTTATTAAAGAAAATAATTTTGTGACAATTTTTTTCACTCTAATGATTTGATTTGATAATCTTTCCAGTTTTGAGGTTAGGTTCTTGGATTAAGGTGTCACATTTGGGTACAGTATGGCACAAGGTGTGTGCTCTCGGAAAAATTGTTCATCGAATCTCTATACAATAAAGATATCTTTAATTTTTTTTATTAATCCTTAATTTAGTGAGTTTAAACTTAGTTAATGTTGGTTTTGAGGTTAGGTTTTTTAGATTCAAATTCATGGTTTGGGTATAACATATTACGTAGGGTTATATTGAATCTATTTCGTACTTTTGGCATGTAAAAAACTTTTTTCCAATGTAAATTTCGCTTAAGGTTTTAGGTTAGAATTAATAATTTTGAGGTTAGGTTTTTGAAGAAAAAACATCAGATATATCATCAAGGGTCATAATAATCAATTTTATTAATAGCAGATACTTTTTAAACATTTTTTTCTACAACTGAATTTTTTCTTCGACATTGAGGTTGGGGCGCTCCCTAAGCATAAAAAAAGGGTTTTTCGAAAAAACCTCGCCGGAATATGAAAATTCAGGTTACCACAAGATTATTAAAAAAAAAATCACGACGAGACGATGAAAATTGGCGAGTGGCGAGAATTTTGTCCAATATTTCCCACTGTGCGTCACAGAGAATCCGTCAACACCCGGGAGATCACTGAAACCCTCGGACATACCGTGTCTTCACTGTAGCTGCCTGAGTAGTGGTGTTTCTGCATTGTAAACAGAAACAGAAACCGTTGCCGCTCAGGCGTCTGTCACGCACTTTGCCGCTGGCGAGCGAACGATGTGATAACACCACAATACTCTCATTATTTTCAAAGCCTACTTCAATGGCTGGTCATTAATTGTCAATTATTGTTTTTTCAAATAGAATGATATACATAACTTTTTAATATACATAAAAAGTTCTCACTTGATGAGGTCGTATATGCGTTTTGACATCAATTCTTGATGTTAAAAACTACTTCAAAGATAAATTATTAATTAATAACTGAACGAAATGCTACAGTCAAAGAATAGCAAGAATAATACAATGAATTCCTAATTATGCTTTCACAAGTATTTGTTAACTAGTGGATCACAGTCTAATATTTGTTGAAAACCATATACCTGTATACCTCATGCTTTTTGTAAATGAAAAAATATATAAATAAAGGAGAATTGAATGGGAATAAAAATGACTTAAGGTGGCCATATTTCTGGCCGAGAAATAGTGAAATTTCTGGCGTTTTTAGGTACTGAAATGTTTAAAAGTAAAACGTTTAGAACAAAAGTAAGGCCAAAAATAAAATCCTTGATGTTCTGTTTATTCATTGTTATCATTTAAATTTACTCAAATAAAATAATAACTAAAAAAAAGCGTTTGTAAAACATGCGTTTGCTGTTATCCTAACCCCACATTTTAAGAATTATTTTCACGTACTTATAAATAAAAGTAAACAATTTTATATGTAGGACTAAGCAAGTAAATGTTATAAGAATATTTACATGTGGAATTATATATAAAAAAGTTAGTATTTTCGTAGATTTCAGTACCTAAAACCTTGATGGTTTGATTGTTTTTTGCACCTGTTTATTCGTTTTACTGCGGCGTCTTTGAAAATA
>NW_019416238.1:538757-555212 GCF_000390285.2 Anoplophora glabripennis
TAAAAATATTTTTATGAACATAGAATAAAAAAGCCCTATTTCTCCAAACACTTGGACCTCTAATTTTAGCTACATTTGCCTACAGTTGGAAACCACTACCAACACATTGTCTAATACCAGCTTCTACATTTTAAATCAATTTTAAGTGCTCCTAGGTGCTCCTTTTTAATTAGTTGCATTTATAACGGAACGCTACATAGGGAATTAGCTTCGTTCGAGTTCGTAATTTCGGAAGGGTGGGGAGCACTGGGTGCTGCAACCCACAGACCACCTAGACTGGCTTATAGAGCGACTTTGGTGAAAACACTTCGGAGCCTGATTTGGTGCCCAGCGCCCAGTCGTGTCCTAGCATTTGACGTGTACGCATCGCTGTGATTTCGATAATTAGACGTTTTATCATGGGCAAGTGTATTGTAAAACGTTGTATAAATACAAGTGATCGAGTTGGTGAAGAGAAGCGAAAAGTTTCCTTCTTTAGGTAAGTAAAAAAAAGGAATATATAAAATGTAAATATGTAATAAGTTTCCAGGGTTAGCTTTATAATTTTGTTCGCCCACATAGTGTAGTGATATTGTTATTATAAAATAATGAATGAATTACTATAAAATATTTTTAGTAATTATTTACTTTATGTGAGTCTCAGGTTTTTATGAAATTTTGCCAATTCCCGTCATTTCGAGTTAGCTGAAAATTAATAAAATATTTTTTTCAATTGAAAAATCGCAAACAAAACTAATTTCAAATTCATGTTCAATACCCTGGAAACTGAAGAAACTGAAGAACTAAGAAACCATAACAATATATTAGCCTTTAAAGTATTAGTTCTAAGCCAATACTTTTGTGAAAACACCTATCAAAAATAATTTGAGGAAGAATATTCTTACTCTTTTAATTTTCTATATAGGTACAGGATGTCTCAAACTCGATAGTATGGGCCTACTGTGAGGATACTAAAAATTTAAATAAAATTTGGGACACAAATTTGGTTAAATGGGATGAGTAAGCTCCATTTTCAATCAAAAGTATTATATTTGGGATTATTCAGAAACGACTAATGACGTCATCAATTATATTTTTTCCAGAAACATAACCAAATTTTTTCCTCTTAAAAAGCTCTCTTTTTCTAATAAACTTTTATTAGAGAAATTTTTCTGTATTACTTTACGTTTAAAAGTTGTAAGCAATATCGCCCTATAGAGTCTCAAAAGAAATACCACCTAAAAATCACACTGGCGGTGGAAGGATCAAGTAGTCGTTGGAAAATATTTGAATCTTCGTTGTCTAAAATGCAAAAATGTCATTAAGAATAAATAAAAGGATTAAACTCGATAATTCTTTAATACAGTTAAAACAAAACGTGATTAAACTTAACAAATAAGGTAAACGCTTTCGCACTACATACATATTACAATCTATTCTCTATATGACCTCCTCTCATTTCAAGACACATATCCAATCTTCGCCTGACTTCTTTGTGGGCTGCGTTTATTAACATTTCGCCGTTTAACTCATTACAAGCGTTTGTGATTTTTTCTTTCAAATGATTAATATCTCGCGAAGGTATTTTGTAAACATAATTTTATAAAACCCCTATAAAAAATTAAAGGGGTGTTAGATCTGGTGACTTTCCTGGACACTGAATAGGTCCACTAAGGCCAATCCACTTTTCTGGGAAAGTGTTATCTAAATATTGCTGTACAATCCTGGACTTGTGGGGTGGAGCCCCCATAAGGTCCAATTAAATGCCTACCGATGATGCCGTACCATAAATTTACTCCAAAATGCCCTTGGTTTTGGACTGGATTTACAAAATGGGGATTTTCAATGCACTAGAAGTGTTCGTTGCGGCTGTATGGTAAACCATTAGGTACTGACAAACCGACTTTCGTCCATCCAAAGAACGTGCCGAAAAAGGTTCTGATGAACAGTATTTACTACAATTTGAGCTATAAAATTATGTCTGTTTTCAATGTGACTCTCAGGCAAATACTCCAAATTGTGAATTTTGTAGTCATGATACCCATTGGTCTTTAAAATTCTTTGAACGGCTGATTTATCCAAATTCAGTTCCCGACTAGCCTACCGCATAGAATTTCGTGGATTTTGTTCGAAATACTGTAACAGTCTAGCTGTATTAAGAATGTTTCTTATCTTTCTGTCAATTATTTGATTTTTCCGAACAGAAAATGCATCCTAATTTCATCAAAAGGTCGCCTCCAATCTTGTAAAGTTTCTGTGATCAGGAATGAGGCGCTCTGGATACCTTTCTCCATATAACTCTACATCTATTCTGTGACATTTATGCACTTTAAAGAACGAACATTCAATTATTTTCCAAGAACTTCTTGATCCTTCCACCGCTAATGTGATTTTTAGGTGGTATTTATTTTGAGACTCTTTAGGACGATATTGCTTCTAACTTTTAAATGGAAAGTAATATAGAAAAATTTCTCTAATAAAAGTTTATTAGAAAAAAGAGAGCTTTTTAACAGGAAAAAAATTTGGGTATGTCTCTGGAAAAAATATAATTGACGCCGTCATTAATCGTTTCTGTCAAATCCCAATTTTCGATTGAAAATGGAGCTTCATCCTATTTAACACCACCTGTCCTAAATTTTGTTTAATTTTTCTCTCACAATTTTATTCTCATAATAGGCGCAAACTATTGAGTTTAAAATACCCTGTACAATGTTCATCAGTTTTCTATAATATACTTATTGAAATTCTACTCACGTTAGAATAGGAATGAACTATCAAATCGAATAATAAGGTTGAAACAATATTTATAACATTAGAATTCGTGACTATATACGCACATACCTAACAGCAATTTAAGAAGGCAAAATACCCAATAAATAAAGAAAACTATGCCGCAAATAAATAACTGCAGAAAATATAACAAGTTTAGATTAGGACATTCTACTGAAAAGTTAGATAAGAGAGTTCAAAATAATTGTAATGAAAACTTTTCAAGCAGAGACCTCGGATTTATTTGAAAGTGGTTTGAATATCGTTGGAATCATCTTTCATTTTACAGAAATCATATTCTTCAAGGCCCAGAAATTAAAACAAAATTGTTCCATTCTTTTCTATTTTCTGTCCTGACTAGACCAACATCATTGAGCGTTGATGCAGTAAATAAATCTTCACTCAGAATACGTGTGTGATCATAATGTCAATCGGTCTTTATTTAGAAAATGGCTGATGCATATGTTGTGCAAATCCAGCTGATTTATGTAATAACTTCACATAATATAAATATAAATTTCGGTGACGATAAATAAAGTCTAATATATTAGATACCACCAAAAGAAACCATAAAACATTGCAATTTATGAGACCCTCGTACCCCATAAAGGAAGATTTAATTCGTTTTGCTCCAAGCGTGTACATTTTTTCTTTGTAGGAACCGAGAAGGCAAAAAGTTTAGATCTTTGCAACTAAGGCTAATGAAAAATTGTGCTCGATTAGGATGTAGACAATAACATCCGTTATGTCGCAAACGAGATAAATGATATCCAGCATGTAACGCTGTACATCATGTGATATTTGCGACAACAGGTTTAGTATGAGCTGCGTTAAAATTTTATTTAAAGACTGATATATGCTGTCTTTCCCAGAGTATAAATGTAACCATAAAGTTATCAACAAATGATACTTTCATGAAAAATTACAATATAATTATAATATATATCATATTATAATAATATCATAAAATTAATATTACCCTCAGTTCTACAAAGTAGGACTTGCTACTTCAGACTGCTGAAGTTGCCCATTTACCATATAAAACATTTAAAGGGTTCATGAGTATTTCGCGTACATTTCAAAGCGGTCAAGATGAAAACAAATTGCCTGTACTTTTTCTTGAAAGTTCATTTTATTTTATACTACTACCATGTGTTAAAGATCCCAAAGTAGGTTTCCATTAAAGGAATCCTTGTTTGAAAACTTTGAATTCCTGAAGCTCGTAACTACCATTTTTCTATTTAAAATGTATTAAGTAATGCAGTAATAGTTTTTAAACAACAAACACCTAAACAATATGACTTAGACAAAATACATAAACGATAACAAACCACGTGACCGCCGAACTTAGGCAACCATCATTTCAAAAATTGAACAATGACAAACCGTTTCGTCTATGCTCGAGGTAATGCAATTGCTGGTTGGTGAAATAAAATTTTGTGAAAAATTACAACCACGAGCCAGTGAAGCAGAATGTTGTGTTTTAATATAATCTTGGTCGTATTGTTTTAATTTTTAAACAAAATTGTTGTTCCAATCAAAATTACTGCACTGAAAAAAATGGGCTTATTAAACTGTTTATCTAGAATAATGTGTATAGCGCATATTAAAACTTTTATAACCAATATACAACTTTTATTAAAAAAAAAGCAATCATCTCCATACTCATTATTCAATGAGTTTAACTGGAATGTGCTTAATACACCTTATGCATCTATGAAATAAAAGTTATAATGAATTACTTATACATTATTAGGTGTTATAGACTTTATGTTCCAATTGTATAGTAGGGAAAATTTGTTGTATAAAGACCAGTACCCGAATTTGTATATAACAATTGTATTAACAGAATTATTCGTTCTTATACTGAATATGTTTCCGCTTTTAAAGTGTAAAACGCGTCTTATAATGGTTAAGTGATCGTCACCTCTCGGTGCATAATCGGTGATGATCGTAAAATTTCCGACAGTACGCTGTGCATCGACTTACGACTATTACACGTCTAGTTTGATGAAAATGGATAGTATATGCACATGTTTTGTGGGATACATGATCATATCGCGTTGTGTGAAATGGAAAATTATGTAAGCATCTAACTGTTTTATGGCTTGTAATTGTTTTGTCTTTTCAAATGTAAATCTTGTCTAAATCTTAAAAATTATTATTTTGTAGGTCCTATTAGAAACCGCTGATGTTAGTTTTACATAAGATGGAGGAACAGAAGGTTAACGGTGACAAAGAAGAGCATGGGTATAAAGTCAATCAATAGAATTAGATGGAAAGAAGCTCAGGGGATGCTTCATTCTTAAGGTGGAAGAGTTATTGTGCAAATTCTCATGTAATACAAGAAAATACAGGTGCATCGTTGCTAAGAAAATAAACTGGACAGTTTTGGGAGCGATTTGTCATAATTTCTAATGCTTAAAAGTTATGTATGTTTAGTTTACATTAGAACCTTAGCTTGTAATTATAGTTATCCAATACAATTTCTGAAAACTTAATGTCATATGTTTTTAACTCATACATAGTATACAACAGTTTAATACATTTATTATTATAAAACTTATAACCAGTACTAGATGTTCTAATAACGATATGGAACACTTTAATAACAGTTATTGCTATTATTTCGTAAAGGGGAAAAAAACGTTGTATACTAGTTATACAATAATTTAATAAAGAATAAGGTTTATAGTCACTATACAACTGTGCTTTTTATATCCAATATTCACCTGTTTAACAATATTACATATAGTATACAATGGTCTTATAATGGCATATACAATTCTAATAAAGAATAAAGCGCATTTCTTTCAGTGTAACCGATTATGCACCAAGAGGTGACGATCACTTAACGAGACGCGTTTTACACGTTAAAAATGGAAACATAATTATATGAAAACGAATAATAATTCTGTTAACACAATTCTGATACTGGTCTTTGTATCGTCCCTACTGTGCAATTAGAACATAGAGCCTACAACACATAATAATGTTATATTATTTATAACCTTGGATGCATAAGCACCTTCCAATTAAACTCATTGAATAATGAGTATGCAGATGACTGATTTTTTTTAATAAAAGTTGTATATTTGTTATAAATGTTTTAATATACACTATACACATTAGAGTGTGTGAGTTCTATATCTTGAAATTAAAAATATAACAATATAAGTATCCACGTTTGTTATAAATTTAATTTATTTCTCGACAATGTAATAATGGACGAGATTTTCGTACAACGTAACTTTTGCATTACATAAAAACAACGCTTAACATTTTGCTTAAAAGAGTACATAAAACAAACTAGTGAAATTACCCATTTACTTTAGCACTCCGTTGGGTATACTATCTTAAATTCTAAGTTTCAAGGTGATGATTGTAAATGGATCCGAGGAAAAACATTTAGTTTTGGGTCTTCACGCAATGTACGTGGAACGGTCCCTTAATGCCAACCGCTGTTCCCTAAACCTATTAGAGCCTTAGTAATATTCTGCTAAGGTTGTAATATAATATGAAACGTACTTTATATTGGCAACACATGTGTTTTTTACCGATCCTTACATTTCCGTGTAGCGAGTTAACTTTATAAATATTCGCATAGTTACTTATTAAAAATAAAAATGTCAAATGGAATATAATTTGGTCTAACATTTGTACAATAAGAAGTGATAATTCCTAGAATTGATTTACAGCTCACGGTGGATGTTTCATCTTTTCTTTTTCTTAAGACTTGGCTTTCATCGCCCATATCATATTAATAAAGTTAAGAAAGTTGTCCAATTTTGAGCGAGCTTTCTCAATATTGTTATAACTTTGAATTAAAGCATGGATCCTCTTTTGTATTGAATTACATTTCTGCTCTCAACTCACTAATTTTACCGAACAGCTGTCCAACACCATGTATTACCTACGCTAAAGTTTACAAATTAACGACCAGGGGATCAAAGTTTAATTGTGAAAATAATTATGAAGCAAGTTATCATTTGGGCAAATAAAAGTGTGACGGGTTTCCAACTTGTTCTCTACGTAGGTACTTGTTAATCATCATAAAATCAATACCTAAGTGGATACATTATCTTCCTTCTAATGACATTTTCGAAGTCTACAATATCACCACAGCATAATTATGTGACAATTTTACTTTTTTTTTAAGTTATTGCTTTGCACTGAAAGAAATGCGCTTTATTCTTTATTAGAATTCTATATGACATTATAAGACCATTGTATACTATATGTGACAGTTAAACAGGTGAGTATTGGATATAAAACGCATACTGCTAGCACAGTTGTATAGTGACTATAAACTTTATTCTTTACTAAATTATTGTATAACTAGTAACAACGTTTTTTATACCCTTTACGAAATAATAGCAATAACTATTATTAAAGTGTTCCATAGTACTGGTTATAAGTTTTATAATAATAAATGTATTAAACTGTTGTATACTCTGTATGAGTTAAAAACATATGACAGTAGGTTTCAGAAATTTTATTGGATAACTGTAATTACAAGCTAAGGTTCTAATGTAAACATACATAAAACATACTTTTAAGCATTAAAAATGATGACAAATCGCTCCCAAAACTGTCCAGTTTATTTTCTTAGCAACGATGCACCCGTATTTTCTTGTATTACATGAGAATTTGCACTATAACTCTTCCACCTTAAGAATGAAGCATCCCCTGAAAGGTTGAGCTTCTTTCCATCTAATTTTATTTCCTCTGGTTGATTGACTTTATACCCATGCTCTTCTTTGTCACCGTTAACCTTCTGTTCCTCCATCTTATGTAAAACTTAACATCAGCGATTTCTAATAGGACCTACAAAATAATAATTTTTAAGATTTAGACAAGATTTACATTTGAAAAAACAAAACAATTACAAGCCATAAAACAGTTAGATACTTACATAATAATTTTCCATTTCACACAACGCGATATGATCATGTATCCCACAAAACATGTGCATATACTGTCCATTTTCATCAAACTAGACGTGCGTAAGTCGATGCACAGCGGACTGTCGGAAATTTTACGATCATAACCGATTATGCACCGAGAGGTGACGATCACTTAACCATTATAAGACGCGTTTTACACGTTAAAAACGGAAACATATTCAGTATAAGAACGAATAATTCTGTTAATATAATTGTTATATATAAATTCGGATACTGGTCTTTATACAACAAATCTTCCCTATACAATTGGAACATAAAGTCTATAGCACCTAATAATAAGTAATGCATTATAACCTTTATTTCATAGATGCATAAGGTGTATTAAGCACCTTCCAGTTAAACTCATTCTATAATGAGTATGGAGATGATTGATTTTTTTAATAAGAGTTGTATATTTGTTATAAAAGTTTTAATATGCGCTATACACATTATTCTAGATAAACAGTTTAATAAGGCCATTTCTTTCAATGTGCCTACACACGTTGCATACCTACTCTTCCATTCATTTGTGAATGATATTAATACAGTGTCTTCACAAATACCTGAGTCCCACGTAATCAGATTTCTTTTGCCGCTCAGTAAATTTGATTTTCTTAAGTTGGTGTTTCAGAAATTACTAAGGAAAAATTACCAACTAGGATCCTAGATGAAATGTCACTTCAGAGGCATTCGAAATTTTTCACGTTCCAAATATTCAACGTCTTTTCCGCAAGTTAAACGAATATTTTAAGGTTATGTTCAGAATAATTTCTTATTTTTTGTAAATTTGTGTAAAAATGCCGTAAAAATTACAATTCAGTTTGGAACAATTTGTTGAAGCGTTTCCTGATGCTAATATCGTATGAGAAGGGTTTAAAGCCACAAACTAATCATTATTAAAAGATATGAGGAAAATAGTTGCATTTGCAAGGGCAAGTTGACAGGCAGACCTACTGTTTTAACAGAAAATGTTGTTGAAGATATCGACAACGAACAAACTAAGAAACCTTTTTCGCAGTTATGTACTCAAATAGGCAATGCAATAAACATATAGTTTAAATTATGTAAATTTAATAACTTATAGCTAAAGTTAAAAAATAGTCCTGATCACAACCAACGAGTATTAGAACTTACATTTTATTTCAATGAGGTATTGGTACATATATCTGGTATTGTTAATAGTCAGAATTATAGAACTTTAGGCAACAAAAAATCCACATAATTTTATTGATGAACATCGGTACATCATCAGAAGTGGCCGGATAATAGACCCAATTCTTTTCCGAGAAGCAATAAATTTTAAACATTTTACAACAAACCCTGGAATTAATACGTGACGATGAACTGCAGCAGGGGATTTTCAACAAGGTGGAGCCACAACACATACTGCAGCAGAAACTATCTTCAGGAAGATATCTTCAGAAATTTTATGGTGATAGATTGATTACTAGGGGTTTGTGGCCTGCTCGAAACCCTAATCTCACGCCTGTAGATTTTTATCTGTTTGGCCATATCAAAAATATGATATTTAATCATCCTTTCCACACATTTAAGGAACTGGAAGTAGCAGTATATGACTTGTTATATAAAACGTGCTTAGAATTAAACGAAAAATCAATAAAATAATTCAGATGTAAGGTGTCCCATTTAAGGAAAGTATACTTTTTGATTTACACTGTATACTAATATGTTTGATTAATTTTCAAATAGCTATGCAAAAAGTACAGCAAAAATCCTACAAGCTCACAGTTTTTACAAAATTTTACTTCCACAATTAAACAATAATTTAATGTGGGTGGACAATTTAGAAAATCACCCGGCACATTCTTCAAATGGTAAGTAGGTACATATAAACTGTAGTGATTGTACATCATGTCAAAAATTAATGAAGTTGTATTGATATCTTGCGGCAATTCAAATTTGAGATGCCAAATTGTACTGTATGTATGGTAACATACTTTTTCAGTTTAATATTTTTATTTACTGCTACCGTTTTCTCAGAGCAAAGAAATTTACCTTTATTTTTATCAAAAAATGTAAATCCTAGTAGTTTTTAACAAGTGTGTACACCTTTTTGTATTATCCTATCATTTTCTTAATTTTATTTACTGAATATAAGAAGCAAATATATTTTGAGGTCATCTTGCTACCTTGAAAAGGCGATGGCTAAAAAAGGTTTACAGAAATACTCTGTGTGAAACACGGTTAATAAATGGTGTGTTATATATTTCGTTTCTCATATAACTAGCACTAGGTGAGGGTCTCGCCTTTACGTCACTTTGAAAATCTTGATTTATGTATCTGTCAGTCGCCATTATACCCACTCGTCTCTGGAGGACCCTTGAACCTCTTCATGAATTCCATGTTTCGTTCATAGTAAAGCACTGGCTAGCAAGCAAACATTTGTCACACTTCGGAATTTACATTTCTAAATCAAAATAGTTCTTGGTGGCCACAATGTATTTAATAGAAAGCGGTGCCCTTTACATGGCTGTTTGATGATACGAGTATTTGAACCCTTTGTTACACTTGTGTGAATGTTTTCTCCAATTAGTTTCTGTTTGTCTGAGGTAGGATATCTGACAGACATTGTGTACGTTATTTAACTGTTTTGTTTAAAAATAATGTTATAATGTCATAGTCTTTTCAAATAAGTTTTTACATACATAAACTCTGCACCACAAAGATAAACCGGGGTTGTTTTGAACAAACTAGTTTTTGACACGTTGAAATCCTACAATGTAGCTTTTCTATAATATAATTAAATTGAATTTATTTAAGACATATTAGAAGAGAAAATGGTAATATGATAAGCTGATTAAAATGAAGACATATAAATACCACGCACTAAATAAATAGTTAAAAATTGTGCGATCGCAGTGGGAAATGGTAGGTCATAAAATAGTCTACTCGGCAGAGGCCGAAAAGTTACTGTTGATAACCCGGAAATAACTGCACAGGCCTTAAATGATGAGTACAATAACAGGTTAATTTGCTGACAAAGTATTTTATCAGAAAAAAGTTACCTATTAACAATTGAATTGCGAAAATTCGCTTTTTTAATAGTTTTCTTTAAATAACTCAGCAGGATGACTTTGTACGAAAAAATGCCTATAACATGATTTGATCGTAATAAAAATAGCTACAGAATGGCTGTGGTCTGATTAGGAAATTTGCAATAACAAAGTCGTGAGATTGAAAAAACGGTATAAAACGTCAAAGTTGCTACATTTTGCGCCTGTTAGCCGTACTCGTACATTATTCAACATATCTGTTTGTGGACTGTATTTCTGGTTCGGGATGAATTAATTATTCTATGTTTTAATATAATAACTCCGATAAAGTTTGACGTGACTTGTTCTATTATTTTTATTTTGACATAATCTTTCTTGACTTATCTGATAACAAAATGTAAAACAAGCTTACGACTAAGACTTACTAACTAATAAGCTAATAAACAAACATGCCGCCCGCCTTGACAGGCATAGGCTGTCAACAATACCAAATGCCAAACTAACTTAGTTTTCTATATTTTTATGTTACCGCACGCTTCACTCTGCCGGTGGCGCACTGAACAAACACAACTTTAACGAAACCGTCAGGTCCCGGATGAAGTTCGCAAACGCGACCTATACGCCACTTTAACGGGGGAGATTGTCTTCGGCCACGATCACTAAAGCACCAACCCTAGGGACGTCGCTGCCTTTCTCCTTCCACTTGGACCGGACCTGAAGTTCGGACAAGTACTCACGGCTCCAGCGCTTCCAAATGTGTTGAACAATACACTGCTGCAGTTGAAATATTGAGACCCTATATTCAGGTATATGCGTTACATCTGGATCAGGCACAGTGGTCAGCCTTCGACCAACCAAAAAATGCGCAGGGGTCAGAGGCTTGAAATCATTGGGATCGCTCGATAACGGGGACATGGGTCGAGAATTGAGGACACTCTCGATCTGTGCAAGAATTGTGCAGAATTCTTCGAATGTCAAAAAGCATTGCCCATGGTTCGCTTTAAATGTGATTTTACAAAGCGCACTCCAGCCTCCCACAGACCACCAAAATGAGATGCTCGAGGCGGTATAAAATGCCACGAAAAGCCGTCAGAGCTTAACGAATTCGAGATAATGTCTTGAGTTTCCTGACCTTGCAGAAACAAAAATATAAGTCTTTTAATTGCACGCTAGCACCCATAAAATTGGTTGCATTATCCGAAAATACTATGTGAGGTCGACCACGACTTTACAAAAAACGACGCAAGGTAGCTAAGAAACTTTCCGTGGATAGGTCGCAAACTAATTCTATGTGCAATGCTCTTGTAGACATGTAAATAAACAAAGCGACGTAGCATTTTGTAAGTTTGTAGCCGCGTGATTTTTTATCCCTAATCTGGAACGGACCTGCATAATCAATGCCGGTGCTATAGAACGGATATAAAGACATAGTACGTTCTTTCGGTAAAGATCCCATGAAAGGCTGGATGTTTTTTGGTTTAATACATTGAAGTTTAATTAGTGCTGAAAATTTGGAAAAAAGATTGAAATCATCAATTGTCACTAAAAGCGATAGAATTGTATCTTCTGCCTCTGGCAATTCCATGTCACTAATGAAAACCGTTGTTATAGGCTATGTATCATATTCGTTCATTAAGAATGATGGTCCGTGCCACCAAAGTGTACCGTACGTCACAGTATTGAGTACGTAAAAAGATAACTCCTTCCGCCAAAATATTCTGTGCAAATCACGATCCTTTTTCTTTAGTACAATCTGTCTACACATTTTGGCGATGTCACTTGTCATGGCCACTAAATATTTTCTGAAATTTAAAAGAACAGTAAATAAATCGGATTGTATAGTTGGTCCCACTAATTGTACGTCAGTTAAAGATAGTCCTGAGCTACTTTTACATGACCCATCAAATACAACACGTAATCATAGTTCATTGATCTTTGACGTATGCCCTAAACATTCATATTCCTCCATGAATTTGATATACTCTTTACGTAAATTAATATCTCTATTTAATTTCTTCTCTAAACTGTAAAATCTATTTAAAGCGGTTAATCTAGAATCGCCTAAATCAGTTACAGTTCTCTTTAGTGCAGTGGTATGCTAACTATAAATCGACCACTCACATCTCGTGTATAGTTTTATTTAAAATGAATTTCAACATACTGCTCATCACTTGAATAAGCAGGTGTTTCGTTATCGCACTCCTCAAGTTTCCAAAATTTTTCTACTTGATTGTCTAAAGAATTTTCAGTAGCATTTGTACTGAAACAACTGACAGATGATGAACGCTGATTGATCGAATTCTTATCTATAGTACCTGCGATTATCCACCCTAATCTAGTGTTTTGCAATGTCGGTCTATTTTGTCCTAAGTCAATCTGACCTATACAAAGTAATTTCCAAAAAATTGTGGAACCTAATAAAATATCAATTTTGGATGGTTTGTGAAAACTTGGATCCGCCAAACGCAAATTTTGAAGTAAATTTAAGCTAGAAATATCTAATAAGCAAAGAGGTAAATTCTCCGTAATTATTGGCACCACTAAACACGATATAACAGAAGAAAAATCATTATGGTTAGAGTGTATTTCTATTTCAACGCTAGATTTAATTTTGGACACCCCTTGATTTATTCCAAAAACTACCGTATTTGTTTTAGATTTCTCTAAGCCCAACGTATTACAAAGTTCTTCAGTTATAAAGTTCGATTGCGAACCACAGTCCAGCAAACATCTACAGTTGTGTATTTTACCATCCTTATTGACAACCTGTATATATGCAGTTGAAAGTAATATTTGACCCGATCTGCCTTGACTATTTGAGTGATTAGCGAATGAAATTTCAGCAACATCCACTGAATTTGTTGGACTAGAATAATCATCCGCTATAATAGCTGGCAAACTATTACCTAGAGCTGGCCTTTCAATAAAATGTAACAAAGTATGATGTGCTTCACCGCATTTAAAACATTTTCTCGCTTTACAATCTTTTACAAAGTGATTCGGTCTCAAGCAATTTAAACAAAGTTAAAATTTTTTAGTTTCCGCGATTTTTTCATTAGTGGAAAGTTTTTAAGAATATTTCACAATTATATATTAAATGCGCATCCTTGCAATAATTGCACACCAGATTAATTGTAGAGTGGCAAAAAGTATTGTTTTGTTTTTTGTTTCTTGTTTTAAGAGCCTTGCACTTTGCAGTCCTCACTATCCAAGAGATCTTCCAGTAATTCGCATCTTTCTCTTAGAAAATCAGTTAAATCCTTAAATTTGGGTGGTTTTAGATTTTTTGCAAATTCCTTCCATTCGCGTTTTGTTAATGAATCGAGCTTTACAACTACAAATTGAATAAGCAAGCGATCCCATTGTTTTACTGGTTCTCCTAAAGCTTCTAAACATCTAATATTTCTTAACACATTATATATATATCTGACTCTTTCTGCACTTCCGGTAATTTGAATAAAGCCTTTACATGTTTTTTTATTTGCATTTCTTTGTTTTCAAAACGCTCACGCAATAATTGCCAGGCAACCTTATAATTTGCTTCCGAAACTAAGACTGATTTTATGCATTCCTGTGCCTCACCCGTTAGGCATGATTTTAAATAAAGAAATTTTCTGATACCATCTAACCCTTGGTCATTATGGTGGACATAAAGGTATCATGAAACTCAAGCTACTTATCAAAATCGCCGTTAAAAGTAGGAAGATTTATATCTGGTAGTTTAACATTCAATGATTTTTGTTGATCTCTAGGGGCTTAAGTCGTATTTTCCGACATTATACTAAGTTTAGACATATTATAATTGTTAATTGTTAAATTAAAATTTGCATTCACCTCAAAATACAAACTTTCGAAATTTTCACGTTCTGTCATTTCAACGTCTAAACTTCTGTCTAGGGTTTCACAAAGAGACTCTATTTTTGTTTGAATAGTCTTGTATTCATCCCATAATGGATTTAACTTTTCAAGACTAGCATTTAATTGAAATATAGAATTATCATTTAATGATTCACTACTTAGCTTTTCATGATAGTTTTTAAAGCGAGTTAGTTGGCTTTTGATTATGCCTCGATTAGAAATGAGTTGTTTTAATTCATCTGCCATTTTGTATACAATGTAATGCACAAGAGCGATTAACATCGAACAAATGTGTGATTTATGTATAAAATGGAATAAACTCGCAGTAGGAATGAAATTAGCTTTTC
This sequence comes from Anoplophora glabripennis, assembly GCF_000390285.2. Lineage (NCBI taxonomy): Eukaryota > Metazoa > Arthropoda > Insecta > Coleoptera > Cerambycidae > Anoplophora > Anoplophora glabripennis. Next base: position 553,671 of record NW_019416238.1, read on the forward strand.
TTGCCACCGGTGGACGGGATCTCCTCGAGAGTGTGTCTCTCAGGAAGCGAAATCCAACAACCAATCTCTGACTTCGTTGCCGTTCGTTTTAGGGCCGAACCAATTGCTGCTCAGCGTTTTCACTTGTTGCTATGCGGGATAAAGCGTATTCACGTGCAACTTGCTGCTCGGCGTTTTCACTTGCTGCTATGCGGGATAAAGCGTATCCACCTGCAACTCCAACTGCTGCTCGGCGTTTTCACTTGCTGCTATGCGGGATAAAGCGTATCCACGTGCAACTCTCCGCCTCCGATTTCTGCTTTTACGCAAAACACAATTTCACCACTATTCACTAATTAATTCATCCAGGTTCGATGGACCATAAGTTGGATTCTTGATTCACTTCTTGAAATTGTTTGTGAACTGTCTTTCTGGTTCGGGATGAATTAATTATTCTGTTTTAATATAATAACTCCGATAAAGTTTGACGTGACTTGTTTTATTATTTTTATTTTGACTTTATTTATCATTCTTGACTTATCTGATAACAAAATGTAAAACAAGCTTACGACTAAGACTAACTAACTAATAAACTAATAAACAAACAATATCGAAATAAAACAAATGGGGTAAACCTTTAACTTTAAGTTAACAATTGTTTAAATTTACTAGTTGCATATTTCTAATAGTAAACATGCGCCAAAGAACGGAGCTCGCGCTCGAAAATGAAACCTTCACCAGTCGGGGCGTGTGGTGGGGGGCCAACAGGAGGCGCGCGCGTGCGTTGGAAATGCGAAGCTGGTTATTACCTTTCCTGCATTGCAAAATCTCCCTGCACTTTTTTAAGTCGTGACCGCCCCTAAATATAGAAAATACGGAAAATCTTGCTTTGGAAGCATCTCGCAGTATTAGGTATAATTGTAGAAACCGAAGAGAAAATAATCAGAAGACCAATATTTTTTTGATGCGCTGAATCTGAATCAGAATTCAGAATTGCTCCACAATCCCTAGTTCTTTTCAAATCGACGAAAAACCACCCTTAAATACTGAAAATTCCACTCGATGGGAGCAACTAATTGTAAAAAGAAAATGGAAGTTACTGCAATGTGTTTTGACTTACCGGAGCCGAATCCGAAGTCTAATTGTCTCTATCACTATTCAATATTTTTACACCGTGCAAAATAACCTTAAAATACTTTCCTAAAAATACAAATTCTGCACTGAAAGAAATGCGTTTTATTCTTTATTAGAATTCTATATACCATTATAAGACCATTGTATACTGTATGTAACAGTTAAACAGGTGAATATTGGATATAAAACGCGTATTGCTAGCACAGTTGTATAGTGACTATAAACCTTATTCTTTATTAAATTATTGTATAACTAGTATACAACGTTTTTTATACCCTTTACGAAATAATAGCAATAACTGTTATTAAAGTGTTCCATATCGTTATTAGAACATCTAGTACTGGTTATAAGTTTTATAATAATAAATGTATTAAACTGTTGTATACTCTGTATGAGTTAAAAACATGTCATTAAGTTTTCAGAAATTTT
>NW_019416238.1:556035-604669 GCF_000390285.2 Anoplophora glabripennis
TCTAGCATTACAATGTAATGTACATTTTATTAAGTTATAACTATGAACTTATCCGTTGTGGAATACATTTCCTATTTACATATATGCTAACGAAAACTCTCGTTGTATATTAGAAGGAGAGGCAGTTTTTAAGGCTGATCATGTGGTACTATATGGGAAAATTGAGCAAAGTTAATTTAAATTTAGAAATTTATATTATGTCTGCAGACTAGTGCCCTTACTTACTAACAACCCTCATGAAATTCAGGGAGTATTATCTATCGGCAATAATATTTTGAAAATTTCTTCAATGGTTTGATGAAAACTTAATTCTGGATTTTTCTTGGACCATGAAGAGCAACCTTGAACTGAACAATAATAGTTTGACAGTTTCTTCTTTCTATCCATAATTGCTGAAATTTTCCTCACACTATTTTCTTAAAATAACAGTGTTCAAAATACGAACACTAAATTCAGTTTTAAATAAAATACAAAACGAAATGTCACATACAGAAGAAATATTTACCTTGTTTCGCTAGTATCACTTGTCACCGCCAGAGGGCGAGCTCTTAGCTGCATTCGCGAATAGAGTGGGGAGAATGCTCTTACAACCTGCGCGAGCCGCTAATAACAATGGTCGCCATTTTGAACATCATGGTTGCCAACACAGATAAATTTTAGGGAAATTTAAATAGGAACAGGGAGAGGCAAATTTAAAATGCAATACCAAAAATAAAGATTCAAATTATATAAGCACTATTTTTTATTTTAATAGGTTTTTTTTCAGAAATTGGTAAATATCTAAAAAAAAATTATATTTTGAAATATAAAGATAAACTAGTATAAACAAATAATAATGATTTTACATATTTTATCTATTGATGATTAAATAATATTAACTTAGTTGTTTTCGTATTAGATGTCCCTGAATTTTTTTAGTATATTGTTTGCCTAAATAAAAAAATCTTATTCGCATATATGCAGAAACAACACTTTTCGTTAGAATTAATAAATGACTTTCATGCGAGTGATAACACTTTGCTCTATTAAACTAGAGAACATAGTTCTCCTGCACAATTATAAAATCGTTGTATCACAGAAGCAACAAATACAATCATGAAATCCTTTTCATGTGGCAATTTATTTTCAGTGAATACTAAAAGTCGTTTTATTGCGGTAATTCTGAATATTTTTTTTTAATTTTATCAGGTGATATACTGAAATAATGTAACATGTAAGCTAAGCAATATAGTTATTGGTTGGGGTTGGAGACAAAATACATGTAACGTGTATAACTCGTATAGCCTAATTACTGTTTTTTGTAACTATAGCTATGTTCGATTTGAAAAAATTTTATACGTTTTCTCCTTGTGCTGCTATCAGTACTTGTAGAAGTATCTTGACTAGATGACAATTTACCAAAATAATAATATACACTGCCAGGAAAAATAATATTTATTTAAAACAATTAGTATTAACAAAAAATAAAATGACCAAAGGTTATGGTTAAGCTTAGAACGCTCTGCCGTATCATCTAATTACATCGATGAAGTAAATGGAGCAGTATTTTGTATGGAATGTAATGTTTCAACTGAACTTGTGGATGGAGCGTCGGCTTTATTAGTTAAATAGACTTCTAAATTTGGAACTGCATCAGGCTTTAGGCGAATTTGACTTCCAGCATTCAGAAAATCTTATTTTATTTCTCTGACCATTTAAATTCGTGATCAAGTCTCAGACTTTCTACCCATTTTATAAACATATCACCTTTCGGAAAGCTGCAAGATTATTTAAACAGTTGTTGCAAAAAATAAATTCATAAAACCACTCTTACCGATGAAATGTAATTCCTTTTGGTTTAAAACGCCTTATGTTAAAAAGCAGCCCTTCACAGCATACGATATAACAAAAACAATAAAGGATGTTTTCCTTAGTGTGGAAACGATGTAATGAATATTAAAAAACGTCCACAGCACCAATTTGCCGCTCCAGGCGTAAATTATACTTATGTAAACAAATAGTAACTAAAAAATAATTCACGAAACATAACCTTGCTCACTCCTCAAAAATCAAAACAAAACAAATTCATGTTCATAGACAATGACAGATAATGTTCAAAATGGCGGCAGTGGTAGTGTCCCTCGAAAATAGGATGCGCAGAAGACAATGAGCCTTCTCCTTACTCTATATCTCTGGCGGCGAACCCTAAATCAGCGGCTGGAATAGCCAGGTTTCTTATTGAGTCGGCGCACTTCGCTCTCAGGTCTGAAATATGATTATTATTACAAGGTTTTCTAAAGAGGGTGGAAATGAAATTGAAATGTGTCAAAGCCATTAAGAAAAAGTACTGGACGCCCTTAAAATCGTCTGTAATATGTCCTTTACATTTTCAAGATAAGTTTATTATTATTAATAAAAACGGCGTTAGAAATTTATCGAAAAATGCAGGGCCAACTTTAGACTTGCCGAGAGTGGTAAGCAAACTGTCGTTTAAAAAAGAAAAATGACAATTTAAGAAATAGAAATAATAATATATTTTTTAATAACTCCTATAAAAACAGTACACCCGAGGTACAGAAAAATAAAATTGTGTATCATATATTAAAAAACTTTTTTTGTGTGCTTATGTTATCATCTTCCAACTTTAGGAATGAATAATTCTACAAAGTCATCGCAAATATAAAATATATGAATTTACGTTTGTCATCATTTCCTAGACACCCATTATTCTAATTTTGTAACGGTACCATGCTTAAATATAGGTATTACAGCTGAATTATACATTCTAAGAGAGTTCTCTTTATATAATGATATGTATTAATTATTCTTCATGAGACTGGTTTCGCATGGCGTATAGTTTTATTCAAACGCGGATCTCTAAATTCCTGATATTTAATTTAATTTCTTGTATGTATTCAAGGACCAAGATCGTGTTTTATTCCTGTGCAGGGTTTCGACTTGCTCGAGGACAATAAATCCCCACTCGCAGGAAGATCAGCCTTCTTGAAGTACTTTGACATGCTTAATTTCCAGGAAACCGCCTTGAGCAGTGGGACTACGTAAACGTAAAGCAAACACGTCCCACTTTAAATTACCCTTCATTAATATTTTAATAATTTAGTTTGTATGTACACTAACGGTGCAAGTGATCAATCTTCATTATTTTAGTTAATAATGCATAGAATATTAATAATTCACTACCAGTCAGCTTGATGCCGTTTTGAAAATAAACAGAATTGGATAATGATCGTAATGGAAGTAACAGTTATTCGCGTGAGTGTAACAGCGTTATACAACAGAATCCATGCAAAATGTTGATCGGTGTTTATATTGATTTATACAGAAATTCGATTCGTGTATTTTGAGGACTGATGCAGCACATATAAAAATATGAAAGAAGAAAGAAAGAAGACAGAAAATGCATGAACGTTTAAAGGTGACCGTTGAAAATGGAGGAAAATTTTGTTTTATATTTTTATATAGGCTGTCGATAAAGGCTGTATTTTGAATTTCTGTGTTAATCATGGGGTGCTGACAGGAGCTTTGCACGGATTACTTACTTTTTATTTGAGAATATTTAAAAAAATGCGATTTAGCTGCACTTTTACCTAAAAATTATATTTGCAATGGATTCGTTGCTGATTAAACTGTGTTACGATTATGGTATATTATTATTTTACTTATACACACAGAACTAAACTGTGACGTAAATATAATGGATGAAGCCGTATAATGACACTCCTGAACATTAATTTTCAACTGATGCTTTACTTCATTGACATAATGTGATGTTGATTACTTCAATGTTTCGCTATTCCCGATTTTACCATATAGAATCGTTGACTATGAAAATGAAAACACTATATTAATGAGCACATTGATATACAGTGATTAAATTTCTAAGTTAGTATTGGAACATTGTAATGGTATTATTGCTTTTTTAATACATATACGTACTAATATAATTTGAGGAAACCTTCCTAGCTAATTCGTAATATTTTCTCTTACCGTTAACACCTGAGCTTCACAGTGTTCACATCAGAGTTACTTTATTATGCTTTGCCAGAGTTCCAGTTTTTCCAGGCATTCCACACGAATTTAGACGTAAGCCTTAGAATGTGTTGTTGTCTTCAGGTACGCTTGACTGTAAGATCAGCTTATTCCTGTAGGTCTCAATATTGTTTTCTCTTAGTGCATATATCTCCGCATTGAAACCAAGGGAAAGGTACCTACTAAGTGAAATACTTATAAGGATTTTCTCATTTTACCGAAGGTAAAAGCACCAGTATTTTGCTTTGGTCTTTGACCCATCTATTTAACAGTTCTGTGTGTTCCGTTTCCGTGTCTTCAGTTCACGAGTATTATCTCAAAGTTGTTTTTAAAGACTGAATTCGAATCTTATTATTCTCATTCCTATCCGTAGTATGTTACTCTTTATTAGACTTTTACTCTAGTCCATCCCAGATCTGCATGAAGGCCTCCAGGTGCAGTTGGCAGCCTGAAAAGATTACTCTAGCTTCTCCTTTAACACACAATGTTAAGTTAAGTTGGATACTACAAATATTACGTATCATATGCTTTCCTATAGTATATTCTTTAAATTAATTTAGTAGCTCATCGCAGTACATAATATTATTTATTAGTATTTATTTTATTTATTAGTGTTTGAACTAACAAATGTATGTAGGAATATTAATTCACAGTTATGGGAATAATTGTTAATACAAAGTTAAATATTTTTTTTTTAGTTGAGTTTTTCCTTAGTCGTTGCAACTATAGTACGTAATTCCCTAGATTTTGTTATAGATTTTTAAATTTTCAGATTAACCTAAATATTTGCCAAAAACCAAAAAATTACAAAAATACTGTTTATTTAAAAAATGTATGATTTGCATAGTTAATATTGCTACTCAATAACCACCAAATATTTAGGTAGGTACTGAAACATATCACCCAAGAGATCTGAAACTCTGTAAGTAATATTTAAAAGGACAGTATAATAATAAAAAAACTAAATATCTGCCTTTTGTTCTGTTCTAGTTATTTCAAACTGACAGATTAAAGAAATGTTACAAGAAGCCTAAGACGCCAAATTGGTACATTTTAAATAATCGGTTTAAACAGTTGCAACTAAAACAAGCTAAATTATACGTATAAATTAAAAACATTATTATCAGCAGAATGATAGACCATAATAATACAAATGCAAAAAGTCAACTTGATTTATCTCAAAACGTAGGTGTTCTGTATGTCTCTGTAATTCTGGTATTATTGTTTACATTGCTAGTTCACTTCATCTTTCAAAGAATGTGTATCCGACAAGTGTTAAGTGTCAATCAGTTACGCAACTAATCTAGTTCTAAGCCTTGGTGCTTTTGTCGTTGTGTTCTCTGCATCCTTAATAGAATAATGTAAGGTAGATTTTCATAGAAATGAAGATTGAAGTTCAATTTTGTAGCTATGGATTTAACATCATTATGGGGCTGATAGATTCTAATAGATTTGCAGTAAGTAAATTGTTTACTATATTCATATTGTTGATAACTTTAATAATACGGATTGATGTCAGTATTATATTTATGTAGAATATTATAAAGTTCGCGTTTGACCATTATGGGAAAAATTCTTCCATATATCTTTACTACACCGGACAAATTATATCTCAATAATTAAAATATTTATTTTACTTTTTATTTATTTTAAAATGTTCTTTCAGTCATTAGAATATCACTTTTTTAAGATATTTGTTAAAAGAATGTCCGATTGAAACAAAATTAATTTGAAATTCTTTACATGTCTAAAAGTATTTTAAGTGTTCATCAACACGTAAACCAATTTATGGGATTTTGTTTGGCACTTCCAGATATCCGTCGTAGTATTATTCTTTAACAAGGCGTTGTCATTATTCTTCTTAAGATACTGATCCAGAAAACCCGCTTAACAGCCCAATTGTTGGTTTTTATTGTAGGGCCTTATTATTTCCAAAAAGGTGATTAATTTTCGAGTTATTTATTTAGAGTAGGTATCATGGTTTTGTTTTTTATTTTCCTAATTTTCCTTGCTTGTTAGACTTATTTAAAGAAAAATTGAATTAAGAAAAAATCTTGGCTCGATTTATCAGGCTAGTTAATCATTCTGAAGATTCAAGCCATAATCGGTCGATAGCCGCACGGATTAAGGCGTCTGTACTTAAATCGTGTGCAAATTTCTGCCCGGGTTCGATTCCCGCGGCCGGTAGACCGTAGATTAGCTATGCTTGTACGGAGGATTGGCACCCTCTGTGCAGGTATGGTAGGGTGGAAGAATGTTGGCTTGGGTAAATCTGAGAGATTGACACCAGTTAGTATTTGACCACCCCCCTAATTAATGAGGTTTTCCAGGTTTCCCTCATTCCTGCACTGAATGGTGGTTAGGGCCTACCAACATATGTCGTGCCTGGGCGCAAATGCAGCCTGACTAATAATAATATGCCGCCTCCTCTCCCGCACAAGTTTCCGACTTATGGGCTAATTCTCATAGTTAGAATGAGGAGTAGAGATATTATTATTATATATAAGGAGAACAAGTTCATTCCTGTTCTGTACACTAAAAAATTTTGAAATGCGCTATTATTATTTTGTGGTTCCACTAGTCCAGTCATTATAGTCATACCAAAAAATCAACTCGAGACTAGTTAGGAAACTTTATTTAAACAATGGTGAAAAAAGGTTTATATAAACAAGGTAGGTATTAAATAAACCTGTAAAATGAGATTAAATTCCGATTTGTTTATGCGCGAAAGCTCAAAAATGGTCGAAAATGACCGTTTTTTTTTTCAATTGCTAATAATTAATGCGATTTTCATCGCATATACTTATAAGTAATTCAGGATTTTTGAAGCTCTTTGCACCCTTAATAAGTGGTGAAAATTTCAGGTAGAAAGCTTCATTAGTTTGGTGTTGGCGGAATTTGTTATCTAAGAAGATGCTGTTTTCAATTCATTTTTCCCAAGCTCACAGGCATTGTAGAGTTTCGATAATTAGTTGGTTTTGTACCTAAATAGTTTTATTGACATATGCATTTACTGAGAATTTGATTTTTCAAATTTAATTTATTTAAAAATGACTGAAAAAATGTTAATATTTATTAAATTGTTAAGATAGGTAATTATTATAAAATGAAATAGTAACCTCTATAGTTTAGTTAGTATTATTTTTCTTCGAATTTAAAAAAAAAATCGTTGTTCTAAGTTGATTAGAAGCTGAGATAATTTTTTTATTTAAAATTCAACTATTTAATTGCAAAAAAGAAGATAGCGACGATGCGTTCTATTACTCGGTCTAGCGAACGAGTGGGGAGAGCGAGGCGGTGCGCGGTGCATGCGAGCAGAAAACTGATCGAGCGGCTTCAGATCAATGGAGCTGGAATAATTAGCCATATCTCGGTTAATAATGAACGTAGCGAGATAATTCTTTTTTTAATTTGGGATAACGCGAATATTCATATTCTTTTATTTATAACACGTTTCCGAACAATATTCCGCAGAGAAACTTCTAATAGTCTTTTCTTTCCGAAAAAAAGCTATAATGACTGGAGTACACTCCATCATGATCAGGTTCAAAAGAAATAGAAAATTCATTATAAACGACCAAAATGTCAGCTAAGTAGTAACTTTCCAAACACCATTTTGATTAAAATATTTTCCTACATCTTTATTTTGAAAAATAAATGATTGTAGTAAATCCAATCATGCTATTGTGTAGTTGTACCTATGTATGTTAATTCTATTAATAACATTAACAGATTGTTAATCTAAACCTTTTTTTGTATAATATATTTTGCATCATTATACAATGAAGTTATCAAATAAATTCAGTAAAACACCAGTGTTTTTTTAATGCCAAGACATATTTTTATTGGTGACAACAAACATTTTGAAATTATATTCAATTCTTATTAGTCATTTGTTTGTTAGTGATGAAACCATAACTTTTTTAAATAGCAGTTCCATATTTTGATTTGAATGAATGAGTATTTTGAATGAATAATTTCGGTTGTTGAATAGTTTATTTGAATTTTTATTTGGAGGTAATAAAATTTACTTTTTTATTGTGTATATCTATTTTATTCGAACGTTTTGATACGTGAAGTATCAAAATGTTGTATGTGGCAATTAAATAATTCATTAAATTAACAACAAAAAAAGGAGGATGTTAAATAAAATCGACGATGTCGTGATTTATAAATAAGTAACTCTTAAGTTAACAGATTTGTTGTCATCAATCAAAATCCATGTGCGGTTTGAAAAATACTAAATAAATAAAATAAAATTTAAAATAAAAAAGACCTTACCATTGTTAAAATAGCTGAGTGCATAGAATTTTAATTTAATTTATTCAATAATTTATCCGCTCACTGTATATTTTTCTTATATTCTCCATATATTTTTCCTGAATATTGTAATAATATATTATTTAAATATTATCATTGAGGAAACTATTTCACATTCTGTTATTATTTTCGTTAAGATTAGGAAACAAATCCTTGTAGAAAAAATAACTGATATATTATACAGGGTGTCCCAATTAAAACAGTCCACCTGAAATATTTTCATTGCAACAGGTTTTTCCGGAAAACCCCGAAACGGGGCGATTTTGCTTTCAAGGGGGACATATTTTGATCATAAATTCATGGATGTAGGGTCGTCCTCCTAAACGTGGTAGCAACCCTTTTAAAAATCTTAAATAGCACGGGGGGTTAAGTGGCACATCATTTTAAAGGTATTTCAATTCTCTTTACAAACATGCTGAAATTTTTTTGTTTTGCCTGAATATTAATGTAAAAAAACTGTTGGAAGTATCGGTAAAATAAATCGAAAAAAAAAAAATATGAAATCGAAGTGATGCCTCTTTGTGGTATCCGATTAGTCATTTAATAGATCACGCACTGATTTTCTTTGTTTTGTTTGTACCTTTGAGATTACGACTGACACAACTCACCGCCTACTGAGCTAGCCACTATCATTTGAGTCACTTTTTTTTAGTACTTAATAATTTGTTTTCTTCATGTACAGGTGAAACAAAAATAAAGAAGTACTTTTTTAATTCGTTTTGAAACGTGTGATATAGTAAAATAGCAGCAACTAAGTACAGTTAAAATACGATATACTCATTTCCTATAGAGAAATCACCAAATAGTCACACGAACAATCTAGTATTATTGATAAAATACAGAAATAAACAATAAAATTTGAAAACATTGCTGGACCTTGTATAGTGAAGGAGATCACTTACACATTTATATAATATGACAGTGTAAATTCCTTGGGCGGTACAGCATGAATCCCTTAGCACTTTCCCCAATTGTTTGAACATTAGAGTAGCAGAATGTAATCAAGATCTTTAGGGTATTATATAACTAGGGTGAGAAGTATTTCGAGGGTCATAAATAAGATACTAAGATAACACACGATACATTATAATCCACCCTAGATGTGATAATAGTCGGATTATGGTTGATAATTAAGAATGGATGTATATAGTATTTCTACCAGTATACCTACTGTTGACAAAAAATGGAATGTTATCTCATGAGTAGTACAAGCAAACGTTTTAAGCAACCAACATATATTAAGATATTTATTGTTTTAAATAATTGGATAATAATTAGAAAATAATAGTTATCAGAAACTTAAAATAATTACTAAATTTCATCTCACCGACACTTACAGTTTCAAACTTTTTCAAATTTTCTGTAGCAATGGTGCATTGCGCCTTGTGAAATGTACGCGAGGAGTCCTCTAATTCTATTTTTCAACAATTCAACATTATTTCTGATATTACCACCTTCATAAACTTTCTGTATCAAACCGCTCACAAATAAAAACCTATGAGACCAGGAAGCTTTCTTCTTGCAATCAATATAAGTAGACATACACACATATTGGCATTTTTTATTTTCTCTAAAAGGAACTCTAAAAGCCTCTTGCTTGGTGTTAAAAAATGTCGAATAGTTTATTTATTTATAATAGTACTGATTAAAACAAAGAGTTTTCAACATAGATCTGCAACAAAATTGGTTCAGAATTTATTTTCTATTTTACTGTCGATGAATTAGATTATCAGATTTTGTAATATATTTTTTTATTAGAAACACGTAAATGTTTTTAATGTCATGATACGCACTTGATAAAGAGAATTGTTTATTTATCCACTATTTATTTCGAAACAAATTTGATATCTTATAAATGAACGTCCCATTCTCTCGAAAATATCTGGCATTTCGCAAATCATCTGATAACTATTTTCCATCTGTTATCTCAAGTCTTGTAGCAACTAATCCCAAGATAAATTTTTTTAATCAAGGTACGTCACCAGTTAAGCGAATGGAAAAAATATTGTTTTCGTCAGACGATCACCCAAAATACCAAACAGTCAACGAATACCTGTTTTGATATCGTTACTCAACAATAGAATGAGGATTCTTGTCTACCTAAATGTAATTATTGTGGTAAATAAAGCTGGTGTCTCTTGGGAAAGAAGCTTTATGATTAAATAAAACATATACCGAAATGTTTAGACCTTTTGCAATTCTTTTCAGCACTCATCCGCAGAACACTCTTTATAACAGATAGCAGCAAGAGCTTGCGTAGTAAGTATATAACTGCTGTTCATGTAAGATTCACTAAATTATAGAATTACTGATCTCTAGTTCTGCAGAAAGTCTCCGGGTGTTAATACCTGTGTTTTCGTCTACTAGTCTTAACATGCTTCTGCTGTGGTAGTAGAAATTAATCTAGGACTGTCAACATTTCTTCTTCTAAATGGACCAATTTCTAACAACTGTATAACTATTGACTATTTGTTACTTGGAATAAAACGATTAGAGCATTACCATTCTCATGGCCGTAGTTCATTGTTATCCTGCAACATCTTTACGGCAACAATTCTTTACAACCTAGTACAATGAAGTATGTGATGAAATAAAAGTCACATCCAGCATAAATTATAACGAGACAGTAAATTTTTACCACTAGTTTTTTTATTATACACTTGTCAAGTACTTCACATTCAACCAACTGTAGCGTTCCTCGCGGCGAAACGATGAAAGTTATATTTACTTTTGTTGCTAGAAAACTTATAAATAACATTATCTTTGCGTCGTCTCGCATGTTGGGCAGTTTTATTGAAGAAGTTGCTATAACTTTTACAACTCCCATAATTCATAACCTTACGCTATTACAGCACCAAGTATACTGCAAAATCATGGTCCTAGATATTGTTAATTGCTCTAAATGAAGTTTAAAGCTGCTATTATATTACAGCCGACACAAGGTCAGCTAATAAATAAACATAAATATAAAATGTTTATAGTTTTAACTTAGAAAGTAATTGGAGAGAATTATCTTTTGTAATATCGTCCTGGAGAATACTTAACTGAAAATATAGTCATTTGAGTCAACAACGTAATACGTGGGTATTCATATTTGCAACTAGGGAAATGGCAAATTATTGTTTCGAGCACTATACACATTCGTTCATTCGAAATCCAGGCTCTGTTTGCTTTCAATTTATAGGATAAATAATTAAATAAGGTTCGAGTACTTGTTGGCACAGCGAACGGATTACATTAACACATTATTAATTAATACTTGAGCTTATGCAACCATGTTCAATTCTTCTTTTATCAACATACACAAAGCATTGCTCGCTTCACAGCTAAGCGGCATTGATATTGGTATAGTAGTATAGTACCAGTTACACATACACATAGGTGATGCTCACACACTAAATTGCTTCCATCTTTACAATCTGATCATAGCCAACAAGCAAATTAACTATCAATAACAAGCGAAAGCATTTGCATCAAGTCTATTCATTAAGGCCGACTTATACCTTTTCAATTTTGCTGTTCCCGTTCGTATGGTCCTAGAAATGTACCTATAAAAGTATGCCTAATTAATTTGGTTTTCAATTATTAATACATGGAGTGTAGGCACATTTCCTATATAACAGGAAGTGGAACAAACAATACTGGAAAGATATGATGAATGTGAATAATGAAACGTGATGCTATAACACTATTTTGAATTATATGTAAGAGAGAAGGCGAACAAAACCGGACTGGAAGCCTGCTGAAAATATGCCATAGACATTAAATTTAAATAGCTATCGAGTTCTTTTATTTCCGGTATTCTCGGTAATTTTAAGCAGTATATAGTTCGCACAATTTTTGTTGAGATAGAATTCCAAGAAAAGAATAAGCCAACAAAGTTCTGTTATCGGAACTATTGTAACAATTTACCGCGACAGGGACATGCCGTGAAATTATCCGCGTTATTTTCAGAATAAAAATATAATAATATTTAAGATAAATATATACAAAGCAGACTTTTTGAATTAAAATATACAAATCATAAATAAACCAGAAGACAATACAATTATAAACACGTTGATATAGAAAAAGAAATAAACAAAGGAATATGTGATACATTTTCCAAATCATCTTTATCACAAGAACATTCACTCTCAGAAGCTGTTATAATCAAGTAGTCTTCTACTATCACATCAACTCGAATCTCGTTTTGCAAGAAATTTTCTTCAATTTTAACATGTTGGCAACATTTCGTACAGTCTTCGACAGTAAGTGCTGAAAATTCTCCTCCTGTCACAGTTTTCGCAACTTCTAGTTTAAATAAAACATTTTTCTTTGCTTTCTTTAAGTTATGCCATCTCATTTCAATCGGATTTAAATCAGGATGGTAGGATAGAAGCCTCAAAGCCACGTGCCCGTTTTCTTGGAGTAGACGATGGAATTTGTAAACAATGTGTTGTTTTTTATTATGTTCAATAATTTATGTACTTTAATAAGAAATTATACTGAAAATGCACAGGACGATACACTTACGAAGAAACACGCATTCATAACTGCAAAGGTAAGTAATATTAAAAAACAAGTACATAAAAGTAAAGAGAACATATTTAAAACCAGTAAAGCATTATAATATGTCAAGAAAAAAGAAGAAACTATCAAATATTGACGAATAACAACTGTCTATATGAAATTTATATGTAGGCAGGCAGAAATTTTAATAATATTCTTAAAAAATTGGTGAAAATATTTTCTTTTCAAATCTCTTTCTATCGACAAATGCAGATTACCAAGGTAAACCACCGCCGAGATTAATTTAACCGAAGTGTTTAATATTTCTGCAGCTATGGAAAATAAAGTAACTTAGTTTAGAGACATAAGACTTTAGTTAGTTTGACTAGAGAATTTAGTTACTGTTTTCATAAGCAATTAAAAGAGAGACTAAAAATCAGAAAATCATTTCATTATTCGCCTTATTTAATATTTTTCTAAAACGTATATGCAGCTGTATCGAATTTTCCTTAAATGATTAAGAAAGAAAAAATAAATGCTACAATAGTATAATATAATAAATGTGAAACAAAATAAATTAACCTTATATTGAAACTTCAAATAAATAATTTTATAATATTAGCAAAAAATGTGTATACAGGGTGTAAGAAGTTAGTCATAAATGAACAAAAAAGTTTTATATTACAAGGGCATAAGATTAACAGTTTGTAAAATACAGCGATATTGGGGAGTTTCATCATAACGCTTAACCTAACGCATACACAGCCACGTGTGCACGCGGCAGACTTTTCCTACGGAAAAAATGTAAACAGCTATTTTTGTGAAACACTTAGTAAATTTCAAGACAATTGTTTTCCAGTTTTTAAATAAATAAAATAAAATGTATCGATTTTGTAGTACGAAGATAGTGTTATGCTTAAATTTTAGCTCGAATTTTAGTAATCATGAATCTCTTAAAACAGAAGCTTCACTTTTAATCACATTATCAATTTGAAAAATATGTACCTAATTAAAGTACCGAAGGATTCACGTCGTCCAAATAATCATACGTATTAAAAAAAAGCGAAATTCAGTTATTTTTAAACGCAGAAGCATAAAACAAACTACAACATATGCTCAAAATGTCCACCACCATTTTCGATGCACGCATGACACCTAATCCAATTTTCACGCACTCGCTGGAAAACACCTCAAGAAAAGGAAATAGGGGTATGCAAAAAACACTCAGACACGGTCCCATTCCAGATACCAACTGAATTGCGTATTGCTGGACAGCTTAATACCTCGTGTTAATCGCCGCGCCATTATCACATTGCTCGATATGAATTTTATCGAATTTTAAATTTATTACAGCTAATTAATTTTTAGAATAAAGAAGCTCAAAAAAGTGATAAACATTGTAATTTATGGTATTCTATGCACGTGTATGTCAATATTCCTTAATCAATCGATCTTTTGTACATCAAGTTGGAGATTTTGATAATTTTTTTCTCGGAAATGGTTGAGTTTAGGACCATGTCATATAAAGTTTTTTTTGTTTATTTTTAATTAAGGCAGTCGTACTTCTAACACCCTGTATATTGTTTCTGTTTGGAATAGAAGTTTATAAAATTCATAAATGAAAATCAGGAAAATCAAATGAATCGAGAAAATTAATTCATTAAAAAAATAACTGTAACTTCTTCCGATCAGAACAAAGTAACTAATAGAAAGATTAGAATATGTTTGATATAATTTTATTTCATTAATTAATTTGCAAATATACTGTAAGTTCAAAGTATACTACCTTTTTATAATAAAACATCTGCAAAACAAAATCTATTATAGGTTTTAAAAGTAGGTATAACAAAATTTAACAGTATTGTATATAATAATATCTTAATAAAGATTTATTAACTCTAAAATTTTTAACATTTACAATCGTAAAGGAAAACTAAATATTTCTGGTTACTTCTAGACTATAGTGTTGTTAGAAATTCTTTCAATTCGCTATTGTTAGAATAAAATATTTGTGTTTGTTTATTGCGAATTGGCTGTAGCAGACACCGAAATTACAATGAATTTTTAATATAACTGAAATTAAAATGATAATATTCGCTACAAGCTCTTGTTACGGAAATTATATATCCGAAATGAGCGCCTAGTAGCAATATTAGAAATTCCATTTAGCTATAGATTTGAAACACAATTGGATTTTGTGTTTTTAGTGGTTAGTGGTATCAGCTAGAAAAGATATGAACAATAATTATGAGTAGGTTATTTAAAATGTATGTAAGGACCGAACTAACTTTTATATACAGTAAAAGGATAAAAAGAAAAACCTTATCATTATGGTAACATTTTAAGGTTCTATATTATTTTATTGAACTTTTTAAATTTTGAGGAACCTATTTTTCTATACGTACAAAGTTAACAGTAACATTTTAATTTTGGGTAATAATAGTAACATTTTAAAATATTGAATTTTCGATTAATATAGGAACAAAACTGTATTTTTTATATTTTGTGGTGTGCATTAGCAGTAGATGTGTATGCGAAAAAATTTCTAAACTTTTTATGTCAGTGTCAAGATAACACAACAGATTCTTACCTAACACACTTTTTTATATAAAATCATTTATCGGTGGTAATTTTGTTTGTTTTCAAATATGTATATACAGGGTGTCCCATTAATATTGCGAAAATTGAGGAGGAGTTTCCTTGATCAAAGGGAAGAATATAATAAAGAAAGTTCCTATAAACCTATGCCCGAAAATGCTTCGTTTCGGAGATACAGGGTGTTGAAATTTAGAGAAAATACAAGATTTTTACTAATATCTAGAGAACCCTAATTCCGATCTTTTTGAAATTTGGTATGTTTGTTTATAAAAACGGTAGACGTATTCTGACGTAATTTGATTTATTTTATCTATTCCAGTGGCGTCCGGGGACTCACTGCTGTTGATATTAATAAGTAAACATATGAGACGTCACTGCTTTTTCTTAGGTGTCATATTTTTTTCTAATTATGCGATTAAAAATACAACTTGTTTGTCTCTTTACTTTTTTTGATATCTTACTTCGTTTTCGAGCAAAAAATTAATGTCCTTTCATATGCACATTCTTAAGAGAAGTAGAAAACAAAAATAGAAATTCAATGTTTTAGTTATTTACTAATCAACTTTAACAATACATTTTAAGGAAATACAATGTAACAAGCTGAGAAACAATAACTCACTAAATAATATTTTTTTAAATAATTAATATTAACGGAAACATAAGAAAAAATATTTAACAAACATCAATGATATGAAAAATACTTTACATACACAGGTGTTACAACAGTTGTTGAAAATGTGCACCTTCAGGCATCTATCCTAGGACACATTGATTGGCGAACCCGTTCAAATTTTCTGGCTGTGTGTCTAATTGTTTCACAGGATGCGACAATGCGGTTTCTTAATTTGTCTATGGTTTGCACTGGAGTAGTATAAACCAAATGTTTGAGGTGACCACAAAGGAAAAAATCCAACGAATTTAAGTCGGGAGACCTCGGGGGCTAGGGTTGAGTGCCTCCTCGACCTATCCAGCGATTTGGGTAGATATTGTTCAAATATTCACGTGCAGCTAAACTGAAATGGGGTGGAGCACCATCGTGCATAAAATACATTTGCAACCTTAATGGCAATGGGATGTCTTCCAAAAGTACGGGCAATTCATCCTCAAGAAAACGGCGATATGGGCCTATTAGTGGTCTCCCACAATTTCGACACATACGAGTACATTAAGTGAAAACTGGTGTTGATGATGGTCTTCTAATATTGCATTTGGGTTCTCGTCCGCCTATACATGATTGTTATAGAAGTTCATTATGGCTTTTCTCGAAAAATTTGCCTCATCCGTGAATAGTACTTCTGCTAAAAATTGAGGATTTTCCCCAATTTTTTGTAGTATCCATCGACATAAATCTAAACTTAACGGAAAATCGGTCGGTAAAAGTGTCTGAACCCGTTGGATGTGATAAGGGTATAGAACACGGGTCGGCAAGTAATTTTAGGTGGAGTCCGGATACTTTTGAAAATTTTTAACGAGATCCAGAAAAAAAATCTCATATTCCTTACTAATTTTTTATTTTAATTTGCACTCACAAAATAAAAACATATGACACCTAAGAAAAAGCAGTGACGTCTCATATGTTTACTTATTAATATCAACAGGAGTGAGTCCCCGGACGCCGCTGGAATAGATAAAATAAATCAAATTACGCCAGAAAACGTCCAACGTTTTTATAAACAAACATACCAAATTTCAAAAAAAATCGGAATTAGGGTTCTCCAGATATTAGTAAAAACCTTGTATTTTCTCTAAATTTCAACAGCCTGTATCTCCGAAACGAAGCATTTTCGGACATAGGTTTATAGGAACTTTCGAAACTCTCCCTGATTTTTTTCGCAAAATTAATGGGACGCTCTATATGGTCTTCAGTATACAGGGTGGTCCGAATTTTACGCAGGAAACTTCGAGGGCAGATAAATCTCTTTAAAATAGTAGGTGTTTGCCTTATAAATATAGGTCTAGAACGGCATCGTTTTAGAGATACAGGGTGTTGAAGTTGTAAAAAAAAATAGAATTTTTGTTTATATCTCCGGAACCTATTAACCGATCTCAACGAAATTTGGTACAGATAATGTATGATACTAGGTCTTGCATTCTCTAAAATATGACCTCTAATGGTTTAACCAGTGGTGTACAACTGGACAAGGGTCACCCTCTTTTCTACGCCACTGTATTTTTTACAAGTTACTTATTTACGGATTTACATTCTAATGCACTAAATACGTAAAAAAGTAATTTTTTCCCTAAGGTTCATCGTTCTCAAGTTATTCATACAAAAACAATCCCCTTGTAGCAGACACTTCAAACCATAATATTACAGGAACATTTATGTTTATGCTTAAAAGTAAGTAATTTGTAAGCAGACCAACAAAATTCTTTCCACGTCACCTGTGAGGTAGTGTTCCTACTGTGTTTTAGATTCCCCTGGAGGCCAAATCCACTATCTTCACAAATAAGGACAATTGGAAACAAAATAATAATAAAAATACATTTACCAAGTAACAACAACTAAACAAAAAACAAAATAAACGTTACGTATTTACAACAATTGTTCAAAATGCGAACCATCCACATCCATACATTTCTGACATCTTCTATTAATGGAACTACCTAATTGAAGCTAATATCATGTGGTGGTTTTCATTTAATTCGTTACACCCGTCTTCTATTCTCTACAGTAGTTGTAGTCTTGTATCTGTTGTATCTATTGGAGTAAACTTTAGTTTTCAGATAGTTAACCCCAAACATAGAAGTCCAAGGTGTTTAGATCTGGCGATCTGGCTGGCCAAGACACTGGACCCTCTGCACCATTATGATTAACATTGGCATTGGCATGGTCTTCAACCTATCCATCGCCCCATATAATTTTCATTAAGCCATGCTCATAAAATGCGCAGGAACACCATCCATTTATATCCAGTTATTTTATGGTATATTTAATGGAACATCCTCTGATAATTCAAATTGATGATTTTCTAGAAAATTTAGAAATGACTGGGAATTTAAATGGGGTGGCACAAAGAAAGGTCCACACAGAAAATGCGTGTTGAAAAGATCTTGTCAGAAGTTCATGAGGATTTCTTGTGACCAAATATTGTGAAAAGTCACTACCCCTTGCCTTGTGAACGTAGCCTCATCGGTCCAAAGTATTTCTAGTAAGAATTCTGGATTATGTTGTGACTTTAACAACCATTAACAAAAATTCAGGCGTATCTCTGCATCTGCTGGAAGTAAATTTTGCACAGGTTGTAAATGGTACGGATTTCTACCATCCTTATGTAGAACTTTTCAAATTTTCGATTTACTCACCCCAAGTTGTCGAGACGTTCTTCGTGCACTTAGCAGGAAATCGTCGTCAAAAGCTCTTAAAATTTAATTTCTCTGCCTTTCATTGCGTCGCCGTCGTCGCGATTTTTCAAATATCGTTTTAATCCAAAAAGACGAAAGCGACGAGTGTAAAGAATTTCGTTGACGTGCTTACAAATTACACTTGCCTTTAAGCATAAACATAAATATTCTTGTAATATTGTGGTTAGAAGTGTCTACCACAAGGCGATTGTATTGGTATGAATAAGTTGAGAACGGTGAACTTTAGGGAAACAATTCAAGTTACCTTTTTCATGTAGTTTGTGCATTAAAATATAAATCCGTTACAACAGCTTGTAAAAAATACAGTGGCGTAGGTTTTTTTTATACAAAAGGGGTGATCCTGTCCGGTTGTACACCACTGATTGAACCTTTAGAGCTCATATTTTAGGGAATACAAGGCCTACTATCATATATTATCTGTTCTAAATTTTATTGAGATCGGTTAATAGGTTCCGGAGATATAAACAAAAATTCATTTTTTTTTTTAACAATTTCAATACCCTGTATCTCTAAAACGAGGCCGTTCTAGACCTATGTTTATAAGGCAAACACCTATTATTTTAAAGAGATCTATCTGACCAGTTTCCTGCATAAAATTGGGATCACCCTGTATATATATTTTCATTAAGTTTTATTAACCGTATTGTAACAAACAAAATCAAAAATTTATTGAAGTGTGTTATGTAAACATATTTTAATATTCCATGAAAATTCATTTCCTGCTAATTTAGATTTGTTGTTCGTTATCATTAGAAGTATAGTAGATGTTCGAAAACTGTTGTGCCTGTTTGTACTTAAATCTTTATTGTCTCTTACATTTCACAGAACTCTGAACTAAAATAGCAAACTGTATGATTTTTCACATTACCGTGAAAATAAAATTTGATTTATATCATTTATTCTCATATTTTTAAAATTCTGTTTAACATATCAATTATAAAAATAAAACCTTATCAAAAGTTGTCATATTATTATAACGTTCTTTGATGCCAACTAAAGATATTTAATAGATCCAAATACTATTATTGAAAGAAAAACGTATATGACATCACTGAACAATGTAAAATTTCAAAGAAATACTATTCGTTCTATTCTCGTTCCAACATCATTTTTGACAAGTACCAACAGGCAGCTACGATAAATATAACAACATCCCATCCATTTTTTCATTCAAAATAATTGTAAAAATGTCTCTAAATACTCACCAATAAATTTCCTTACGTTAAAGAAATAGTTTATCAGACAGTCCAGTCAATAATTAATCAATTAATTAATAATAAGATAATATAAAATAATTCGGAAAACAATATCTCCGAATAGTAGATCCTAAAGAAAATAAAACATAGGTGTAAGATAAAGTTCCTCAAATTGAGCATTATGTGAGGATAAATATAACAAACTAAAGCAAAACTTCGTCCAAACAAAACCTAACTTATTAAAACATAATATTCTAAATTGCAAATCAAAACAATGACAAAAACAAATTCTTATAAAAAAACAACTGAAATAGTACAAATGGGTATATTTTAAAAACAATCAATCTAGAATACAAATTCCCGCACCGAATGGCTATTCTACTCATGAACGACCATGAACAAATGAACTTTGTTTCGCCGAATCCACCCCCATGAACTTGCAATGCGGTTGCAGTGCAACCACTTTTTGCACCTCATGCACTGAATCATATTGAAAAACAGAACATATAACTTGGAACAAATGTGAAATAAAAATTAGGTTGAATAAAACCATTTTAACGATTTTTTTTGTAACTTTTCCAGTAAAGCGATGCAAATATTTTTTAAGTAATCATCATTTAAGTATTGTGCTCTCTATATTTTCTTATGTAAATACATCCAAGTAGGTTTTTAAAACCTGATTTACTGAACCTTCATCAATAATGGATACCCATTTTCTTCCATTAGTCCATTAAACGGAGATTATACCTCGATATATTTTTTACTTCGTCAGTAACTTAGCTACCGAACCAGCGTTTATTACTGCACAGAATGGAGAACAAGTAGCTAGATGTGAGCAAGGCTAAATTAATCACAACGCTATTTGCATTCGAACTTTCTGTTGTTTCTATAAATCAGGCAAATATATGTTCCTAATAATATCCACCGATAAGCTGATGTTATTGTACGGAGCGTTATCTGAAACAACATGTTATATTATTATATAATTTTGGATAATATCTGCAAAATTGAATTCGGTTACTAAGTAAATATATCCGAATATTGTCAATTTTAGTTGCACTCTACGGAAATCAGTGTCACATTTGTGTAATATATTTGTTTGTATCTTAAATTGTTTAAAGAAAGGGTTAGAAACAATTAATTTGTTATTTGTGCTTGAGTTGCTTATCGTCATCAAAATTTTTTGTTGTACTAATGCACATTGGTATAAAAATGTGCATTACCGACATAAATTAAATCATTAGTATTGTATGTAGATGTATTTCTTAGATTTTTGTACACTTGTGTGTATTTGCTTTTTCTTTGGTCATCTTTCTTTGTGAGAAGTGGATCTTATTTGTGTCAGGGCGAAATGGGCGTTGACTATTAGACGCCTTTATTATAGCCATCCTTGTCTATCACATGGATTTCTATGGCTTACTTTATCGCTCTCACGTAACTTCTGATAGACCATCGGTACTTTCCTACACTGTATGTTTTCCTCACTAGTAATGTCCTTCCTGTAATCTCTCTCCTATATCTTCTTCTTCCTTTCTTTCACTCGAACTCTCCTCTATTTTGTCTTGTTCTCCTTCTGTTTCCCACTCCACTCCGTTGAATGTCACTGTCTGAATCACCTCCCTGACTCGTACTGCTCCTTTCCTTTTCTAAATGGCCTAATTTCCTTTCTGCCAAATAACTTCTTCTTTCCTATTTCCTGACTCTCACTGTTCTCTTCTTTCTTTATTGCTTTTTTAAATGTCCCAAAATAACTTTGTGCTTGATTACTTTTCTTTAATACTCTTCTTCTCCTCAACACTTGTTTTTTTCTTGGTAGTTCATATGATTTTCTTTTAATCTTCTATATTTTATTTCACTTCTTCTTATTTTAAACTTCTTTTAATTGCTATGATTTGTATATCTTCTAATTCCTCTTTTTACTTCTTGATTCTCCTCACTATTTATTTCTGTCCCCTTGACCACCACCTTTTTTTTTTCATTTTCTTTCTCACCCGCACTCTTATATCTAATTACAATGTTTATTAATATATCGTTTTCAATCAGATTATTTTATAATTTATACATTTTTAATTTACCATTTTTAATACCATTTTATTATTTTTTTTAACTACATTACATTATTTTGTGGACATTTTTTATTCCTTTATACTGAGATTTCATTATAATTATTTTCATATCATTATACACTGTCATTTTTCATCTCGCTGTCACCCAAATTATCCTCACTATTTTGTCACCATATATCCAATATGTCATTACTTGTATTTTAACTTAACTTCTAATAGATTTTATAATTAAAAACTTTTACTTCAATTTCTACCTGTTACAATATATTTTTTTTTAATTTAAGATAAGTTTAGGGCACTATCATTAAGAACTCTAGAATTTCGATGGCACTGAGTATTTTTGGAATTGGATAAGTGCGGTTAATTACTATTTTAAATAAGACTTTTGAAAAAAAAATGAGGTAAACGGCTCCGTATGAAAAATTCACACATTTGTAAGTGATGGGTAATATTTTGAATACGACAAGGTCAACAAACAACTAAGCTTGATGGAAGACACATTTGAAGAATTTTCTGAATTATAATTTCTCCACATATTGTCACAACTTACCATATTGTAATAATTTTGGGCAAATTATTTTAACAATTGAGAATTAAAAATAAAAACTAGAAGTAAACGATTCAAAATATATTTTCATTTTTAACTTTCTAGTTCTTATTTGTAAGTATATAGATGTTGCCTCACAAAAATTTATTATGTAATTTATAATTGTTCAGCAGTAACTGAAAAAAAAATTTCAATAAACATGTAACACGTACTAGACAAGGTGTCTGATTTTATTATATTTACGTCTCCGTGTTTTTGAATGGGTAGAAGGGATTTATTATTTGGGTTTTATTTGTTTCATGAAATGCAAATTGATGTAAATGCTTCAGTTATATTAAAACCGCTGAGCAAACAAAGTGGAACCGTAAAGAATTCATACAGTTAAATTTTAATTAATTTTGCATATTAACTAAACAATGAGTTCGCATTAACAGATTAATAAAATGGGACTGTTTGTATACCATTAGGGTAAATATTACAAGAGTAAATTGTAACTGAAGGTATATAACTAATTTTCTTGAAAAGCTGTAAGACAAAATTCATTTAATATATTTTTCCACTTTTACGAAAAAAAAGTGTACCTAATGTTACATTAAGCATATAACATTTTACCAGAGACACAACTATGAATCAATACAGCTTATAAGAAAATTAAATATTATTTTATTCGATGCGTATGCAAGTCAATTTGTATAACTTATGAACACTGTAAAAAAATCGGTGTGAGGGAAAGCAATAAAAGTACGAAGTGAATCCATTGAGTGAAATAACTGAGTACATTTTCACTGAATATTGAGCATTTTGATAATTTTTACCATTTGTGATAATATTTGAACTAAAATTGAGTATGTTCACTTGAATACAGGTACCCCTTAAATAAATTCTCCAGATAAACTCGAATTTTGTACCTAAAACGGAGATCATTATTCCCCACTATGTTATCTCGTGGCGTGGTGTATGACATGTAGTGCTGGGCAAGTATCATTTATCCGATAATTTTAGAGACAATTGTGTTTAAATGCAGTGGCTTGATTACAATAATTAAAAACAATAGTATGTATATTCAGTCTCGATTAATATTTGATTAAATACACGGATAGTTAAATTGTTACCTACTTACGTATTTGTAACGTACAATATAGGTTATGGCAATCTATTTGTCCGATCAGTAAAATGCACTCACTTCTGTTGCAATAGTTTCACTCATAAAATTTTAGTTGTACCTACTCATACTAATAGAATGAAAATTTCACTCAATCGGGTGTGGAACGAAATTGATACATTATTGAGTAAAATTGGCCTGAATGCATATGTTGATAGTTAGTTCGCTTGTGCAGGATTTTTATTTATTTATTTAGAAGTTACAATATCCATCGGGACAAAGTCCCAATTGCAAAATAAGGTAAAACAGAAAACCTTAACTAAATCATAAAAGAAAAAGACAAACTAACATTAAATAAAAAAATATAAATACTACATAAAAATTGTGCCGAAAAAGTACACATTTCCGAACGATTTAAGAAAAAATATACTCTCATTAAAATCGTTTCTGTTCCTTAATATACAGGTTGTCCGGAAATAAGTTTCTCACTTCAATAGCTGCTTTCTTAGACGCAATGTTAAGTTAAGAGATGTTAATACAATTTGCTTCTATAAAAAGTTACGGACATTTAGACAGAAACACTACTCCTTTCATGTCCAACACTAGTTCCATTTAGATCTAATCAGATATTTTGAAGTTACTTAAAAGATACAGTGCACGTTTTTCACCACATTCTACAAACATCCTGTACATGCGTCTTTACATTTAAAAATTTATAAGCAAAAAATGTCTGACGACTTAATGAGGTACATAAACATGTTTGTTATTAAGGAAAATTGTGGCTTTTAAGTTGGTATTTTAATCCTTGAATTTTATGTTGGCTTAAGGTGGGTAGTTCTTATATAAAAAAAGAGCGAGAGCTGTATTACCAACAAGTAAAAAATGAATAAATTAGCTAACAAAGAAATATGTTTTAATTTGAATGAAGTTGCCCCAGATCTTCACTGAAATATGTCAGTGATTTTCTAAATGAATTGTCTTTATAAAACAAAACTGATGCCTAAGCGTTAACAAAATTTAAACGATATTTCTGTCTGCTAGAACTTCCAGGGCTTTTCAATAAATTCCTATTTTTATACCTGTAGAAAAAGTTTTTAATGAAAAATTTGTTTTTAGGATTTGAAATACGGTTCTCCTGTACTTTGCACTTTTATGAGACTTTCCTTATTGTAGGATCAATAACGGCACCGATTTTATATAGGTATTTAAAAAGTTCATAAATACGGTCAAATGTCATGTAGGTACGAATATTTTGGTCCTGTATATTTATTTTTAAATTTTTCATTGGTATGTTTTCATTTTTTATTTGTTTTGATTATTTCTTGAAATCATTGTAAGGCATTATTTCGCTTGAGCGACGGATGCATGCAATAACATGCCATAAACAGGAGTTGCATTGACATAGCAATGATAGCATGCAAATGCTAAATTATACCATAAGCACTGGACGCTGCAACTGCAGCGTCCAGTGCTTATGGTATAATTTAGCATACATCCGTCTCCAAATGAAATAGTGACCTTAAAAAAATATAAAAAATAATCACTTAAGACTTGCCACATAATAGAAAAATTTTGTTTTGTTTTTGAAAAATTACTCATTATTTTCCTTTTTTAAGATCTATGTAGTGATTGCGTATTTTGTTGTAATTGTGTGTACGTATGTCAACTATTATAGCGGTAGTACATATATGACTTTAAAAAAATAAGAAGTACACGTTTTTATATAGGTAAAAAATCTTATTTATTCTTTATAGTATAATATAATCTATATATGTTTTATAACATTAAAACATTTGATTCAACCAAATAATAGCAAATTTAGGTCGGTGAATAATTGTGGAACATTTAGTGTTCCAGACTGATAAATTGCAGACCTTTTCGACTATCTAAAGTATTTGGGAATCTGTTATAGTTGGTTAACTAGTTAATTGTTTTTAGCTAACGAGATTGTGGCGTCCAAATGTTTTACCCACTAAATTTAATGAATAGTTCTACAACTTTAATTTGGATATTATGATAAAACGAGTATGTTTATTCTAGTTCTAGAACAATTCACTAAAGGGTTATTATTTCATATTGTTTAACAGAAGTTCATAATAATTTACTGATATAATAGTATCAAGCTTTATGTATATCAAAAATACTTGTTAATAATTCAAATTCTGAATTTTATGTTGAAATATAAATATGTCGACAATTACATCCAAGCGGTATTGAAAAATATCCATCTTCATACATCAGTCAATGTGTTCTTTTCTTGCCGTGACAAAAAATGATCGATTGATATTTGCTTTCAATGTTATTTGGATAGAAAGAACCAGACACCATACGTTAAATTGTTTATTGTAAAATTAGGAATAATATTTTCTAAAAAAAGCTTTTAAATGAATTAACACTTTGTAATAGCTTAACATCTGTTGTGAAAACAATACAGACGCATTTTACTATATAAATAAAATATAAGTGAAACACCTAATGTTTAAGTGGTATTATTTTCTGCACTAGAAAACGTTAGCCTGTATTACTTGCTGATAAAGTAACACAAAATAAATTTGGCTCTCTGACAATCATGTAACTCTAGAACGTTGTGAATAGAGAACAAGATGTAAATATAACATTTCCACGGCGAGTGCAGCATAGATATGACAGTCGTAATACTTCCTGCTTCTTCACAGAAAATATTGCACACCCAAGTTCGTATGATGTTATTTCACTTGAAAATATTATCTTCGTTAACCATTCGACAGTCAAAGATATTTGTAATAGCTTAGACAAATTTCATTTTAATTGTCACTTATGTATGTTTTATTATTATTATTATTACAATTATATTTATTTATTGAAAGTTTTAATTGTTAATCTCCTTCATCCTTTTTTTATTTGATCCTAGCATACGTAAAATGTTAAGTTTTCATTTGGAATACTGAATTGAAAATTTTAAAATTATTTTAAATTAACTAGATTTTATTCAGGGTGTCACAGAATAACTATTCCTAATTTGCAGAAATGATAGAGGGCGCTTAAATTAACGCTTTTTATTAATAAACTAGTGTCCGGAAATTTCTCAAGATAAACTGGAAATCTTTAAAAACAATCGGAATTACAGCAGGAAAGAGTATTTAGTAACTTACTAAATTGAAGCAGCTAAATTGAAGAACATTTTATTAAGAAATAATACTGCATTAAACTGTAAAAATTGTTCGAAGTTTCGATACGCAAGTTGTAGCGATGTGTAATTGACAGCCGAATTCTTTGAAATATCTGCGGATGTTCACAAGTATCATCAAACGCTGGAATAATTCGAGACACTAACTCTTCTTCTGTATTAATAGGTGTTTCATAAACCTGTTATTTAATATGACCCCCAAATACAAAAATCAAATGGAGTCATATCTGGCGGACGTACAAGCCAAGAAATCGACCGTCTCTTCCGATCCATCCATTTGGAAATTGCGCATTTCAACACATTTCGGACATTTACGAATGGCTACCGAATCTATTTATCTTTTCTTGGAATATCTTTTCTTGGAATTCACCAGTATCTCAAATATGCTGATCCAATCTTCAAAATGATGTGATAGGGAATGTGACGCTGAGAATGCTGCTCCGCATAAATTCGCCTTCTTCGTTAGCATTATCATAAGCTGCTCCTTAGGCAACATACATGTCTGTTAATTTAATATTTATAAAATAATGCATTTTCAATCAAACACTGATTTAACTAATAGACTTATTCGTGACACGTAAAATGGCAACTACGAAAATAGTAGTAGATGTCATTGTTTTTCAAAGGTTGCTATAATTCAACTTGTAATTTTATTTCATTTTATCTCGATACTGAAGAATTTCAGGACACTAGTTTATTAATAAAAAATATATATTTAAGTGCCCTCTATCATTTCTGAAAATTATGAATAGTTATTCTGTGATACCCTGTATTGGGACATAAAATTCATCATTGCTCAATTAAAAAAAAATTAAGTCAGTTTTCAAAAAAAAGTTCAGTACATAACAGTAAAAGTTACACTGCTACTTTATAATAAATCTAAATAGAAATACAGAGAAAACAAATTTTAGTGGCATATTAAAACAATCAAATTTTTAACAAGAGAAAGGAATTTAGAAAGACAGTTGTCAGATTTGTAAAGTTGTTATAAGGACGGTTTTTTATATAAGAAAAATTGTTCTAAAAATGTTACTGAAAGTGATCTATCTATTTATTAAATGTTAAAAATGCCCAGTCAGTGGATTGTGAGCCATGTAAAGAGAAATGTTTTAAAACAAAAGAAATCAATTAATTGTATTGAAAACAAAAAAGTAGTGAGGTTATAACTTGTGAAGAGAACCAATTACAAAATTAATAAACAAATAAGTTTACCAGATAACCCAAGGGAGGTGAAAATAAAGTGTTAATAAATCAGTCAATTAAATGTATCCAGAAAAAACTTGTACCTCCCAGTTTAGCTGTTAAAAATCAGACTGGAATTTGGAGTTTCAAATAAGATTCAGACAAGTGGAAAAGGAAACCACAGACTGTTCCTCGACGAAAATTGATATAAAAAGTTCAGATGAACTGTGTATCACTTTCTATTTTCATGAAGATATAGCAGCTTGAAGATGACTTGTTGATAAGGTTTTTTATAATCTTTTTAACAACCAGTATTAGTACGCAGTTTGGTATAGGTTTTTAACTCATGACTCATATGTAGCTTACAAAATAAACAGTTACCTACGTATAATCCACCTTTTCATGTTCACTTAATAAAATAAGTCGTACATTATTTGAATTTTGAAAAATGTAACTTTTGTAGCATAAAAGAGTGATACTAATTGAATAAATAGTTTGCTCAAAAAAATATGTAAAGTATTTTGAGTAAAATTAAAAAGTTTTTTTACAAATCGATAAATGCATATGAGTAACTAAATATTACCCATATGGATAAATGTTCTTAAATACTAAAGAAGGTTAGGTACTTAAGACATCTAATGGGTTGCAAGTACGCACATGATAAGAAAAGACGTATATGAAATAAGACTGTTACTGTATTATGGTATTACATATTAGATTCTAAAAAACAAACTAATAAATGTCCAACATCCTATACCCTTTAGTACCTTAGAAATCAAGTGATTGCAACATAAAATAAAAACTCAAAAACAAAATGACGGTAGGTCTTGATGACATACTAACCTTTTTTTTTATAAGGAACCGAACATTCAACATTTACTTTTTAATTTCTGGAAGATTATGATGTATAATAAATCTGGCTTCTCTCTCACAGTAAACACTTGGATCAGCAGGGCCAAGTTGATGTATAGATATACAAATCTTTTGCATGCCAACATACCTATAATAATAATTTAATTGAAATTACTCTAACATCGGTTACAAATGTAAAATATTTAAAATTCTAAACATGATACATCATAGGTTGTTCTTTTGTGAACCGTCATAAGGAAATATTGATGCAAATATAGGTTCTCAATAACTATGTTACTTTAACTACTATCGTCAACATAACGTAGAATATGTTTTAGCTACAATTATGTCGTCTTAAATGACATCATAAAATTTAGTTTAGTTGAAAATAGCACATTTAACTTCTTCGCAATTTCCGCAATAATACAAACAGAAGAAAACTATATAATGGAAAGCCGACTTGGCTAAAGATCCACCATTATTAAAACTTTAATTCTATAGAATCAAACACGTATATATTTCATTTGTAAACGTTAATGCCGCTATACGTTTTGATGAAAGGTTTTTGTTCAGTGTGATTTAATGCCTCGCGAACACGCTCACTTGGACAAATGTGTGTTTTAACCCATTACTTGGGCGTACGTACTTGTGAAATATAGGAATGAAATATATTCTGCGAGCTTTGGTATTTTATAAATCCGCAAAACGTATATCTGCAGTTATTCGCTTGTGATTCTAACGAATAATTATCGCATGAATTCTGCCAGAAAATTAAATAAATAGACAAAATAATATCTACATATATTTGATATTTCTTTTGACTAGTCAATAATAAAGTTAAATAATGAACTTTATCTTCTATTAATATCAAAGAGGGTGTCCTAAAAATAACGCAGGATTTGAATGCGCGCCAGTTTCATTGCGGGGTCACATGGTGTAATAAACACGTTACGGTTAGATTAAACTAAGGATGAGAGAGTGAAGATTGTGAAAATCCAGTACAAGAAGGGAGATTGTGTAGCTGAGGCTGTGATCAAATTACGTGGAATTTTCGGTAAATGGAACGCTCCGAATATAAAAACTGAAAATTTAGCTGCCAAATTTGAACAAAAGGGTTCGGTAGCAAACAATAAAAAAACAGGCCGGCCTCGTACTTGCCGGAAAATTTTGCTACGGTAAGTGACAGTGTGGCGGAAATTCCCGTAACCTCAGTGCGCTGTCGTCACTGCAATTAAACATTTAAAAAAGCACAATGCAACGGATTTTAACAAAATATCTGTATCTGCAGCCTCTCAAGATTCAATTAACCCAGGAATTGAACTCAGACTACCATTTAATGCGCCGGACATTCGTTGATTGGATGTTGTAGAATCAACAAGTGGAAGACGATTTTGCTAAGAAAATCATCTTTAGCGACGAGGCGCATTCCCATCTTCTTCTTCTTCTTCATCTAGTGGTTGGTCCTTGAAAAGTCCCATAGCACTGCGGCCTAATTAGGCCTATTGTGCGTCCCACTACCAGTCCTATTCAGCAAGTAGATTTGTCCTTTTTACAAAGTCCAAAAGCTTCCTTGCTGACACTTCTCTCAGCTCCTTGGGTTCCAAATAGGGTCTCCCAAGGAGCGCCATTCTGCTACGTGCAAATCCCGGGCACTCGCCCAGGATATGCAGAGAAGTTTCATCCGCCGATTCACATCCTCGGCAGACCGGACTGTCTACAAGCTTTAGTCTATGTAGATGTTTCCTAAAGTGACAGTGTCCCGTTATGAGTCCTGTCACTCTCCTGAGCCGGATTCTATTCAAGCTCAGTAACTCATTCGCTCTTCCATTCGAAGGATACTCCATAAGCTCCTTGGAATGGCTATGTCCTGGCCTTGAAGTCCAGTATTTCCTATGTTCTGTCTCTGTCCATTTGCCCAGAGCCCGCCTGACCACACTGGGAGATGTGCCACAGAAGGGCTCCGGGCCAATGAACACTGTTTCGGATCCCTTCCTCGCAAGTTCATCCGCTTTCTCATTTCCACAAATGCCTTTGTGCCCTGGCACCCAACACAGTCTGACTGTATTGTTGGTGGCCAGTTCAGTTAGCATTTGTAAACAGTCCCACACCAGTTTTGAACTTACCTTGTGTGCGGCTAAAGCTTTAATTGCAGCTTGACTATCAGAGAATATATATATGAGTTTACGTCTATAACCTCTACGTACATTCTCTGCCAGACACGCCATTATCGCGAAGATTTCTGCTTGGAATACAGTAGGGAACTCCCCCAGACTGTAGCTTGCACTCCATCTGGGTCTGAGTCCATATATTCCTGCACCCGTCCCTCTGGTCATTTTGGAGCCATCTGTAAACCATACTAGGCTCCACCTTTCCAGGGTATTAAACCTTTCCTCCCACTCGCTTTGATCCTCTATTCGAGTCTCAAATGGCTTGTGGAAGTGAAACTTTGGAACCATCTTGTCGGATACCATCCCAAGAATTGGTTCCGACATAGATGTATCTTTGATCCTGGAGTGGGAACCACCCCTCCAGTCATTATTATTCCTGAGTCGATATGCTGCTAGCCGCGCTTCTCTCTCCACCACTATATGCAGCGGTGGCAGATTTAGCATGACTTCTAGTGCAGCTGTCGGGGTCGATGCCATCGCCCCCGTTATACCTAAACAGGCCAATCTCTGAATTCTATTCAGTTTTTCCTTCGCTGTGGTCTGTTGTGTTTTCTGCCACCATACCACAGCGCCGTAAAGAATCCTGGGTCTTACTATCGACGTATACAACCAGTGTGACATCTTTGGTTTCAGTCCCCAGGTTTTCCCAATAAGGCGGCGGCATACACACAGTGTCTGCTTCGCCTTACTCACCACTTTTTCCAAGTGCGCATTCCAGGTAAGCTTATTATCCAGTATCACTCCTAGATATTTTACTTCCCTGGAAAATGTAATGCCCCTCTCCCCTATTATAGGTTCAGAGAGTCCAGTTAAATTTCTTCTCCTAGTGAAGGGTACTACGACCGTTTTGTCAGGGTTTACTGACAGTGCCTGCCCCTTACACCAGTCATCTATCCATTTCAAAGCCTCTTTCATGAGTTCTGAAACGATAATATTATGTTTCCCGACTATGAGAACGACCAAGTCATCCGCATAGCCTTGTGTATAAAACCCCTTTCGATTAAGGCCCTCCAGTGCGCCGTCCACCACTAATCCCCATAACAAGGGAGACAGTACGCCTCCCTGGGGGCAGCCCCGGCCTACCTTACACCTGGATGTCTCTCCCGAAAGGGTAGCTGTTACTGTCCGGTTTCTCAACATGGTATCTATCCAACGACACAAAGTGTCTTCAAGGCCCCTGTTGCGAACTGCCGAATTAATAGATTCGAAAGGTGTATTGTCAAATGCCCCTTCAATATCTAAAAAAGCTGCCAAAGCTAGATCTTTGTCGTCCATTGCCCTCTCTATCCTAGAGACTAGGCTATGAAGGGCTGTGTCGACTGATCTGCCTGCCTGATAGGCATATTGGTACCTGTGCAGAGGATTTGCCCTCAATACCCCGTCCCTTATATGCCTGTCAACTATTCTCTCCAACGTTTTCAGGAGGAAAGATGTTAAACTTATCGGGCGATATGCCTTTGCCTGGGCATACGATGGACGCCCTGGTTTAGGAATAAACGCCACGTTCGTCGATCTCCATGCCAGCGGTATATAACTAAGTGCAATGCTGGCTCTAAAGACGTGAATTAAAACCGGAGCTAGACAGTCCACTCCCTGCTGTAACAGTACAGGTAGGATTCCATCCGCTCCTGGTGATTTAAATGGGTCAAAAGAACTTATTGCCCATCTTATTATTATATTAAAAGCATCTACTAAAGTTCATTGATGTAAGAGAAATCTGTTACTTTCAATTTCTACACCCTTTGAACATTATAAGGGAGTGTAATAATTGTTGTTGAAATAATATACTGTTATTTTAGATTTATCAGTTCAATATTGCTTGTATCGGAATTTTAATTAACAATCAGTTCATTCCCCTGTAAAAGGATTCGTTATTACGATCCTCGTTCATGGCGAGCAATAACACTACCGGTATCTAAAACATGATAGATCAGCGTAACAAATAATCCAGTATTATCTGGTAAACCTCTATATGGATACGTTTACAGTAAATATGTCATACTTCCTTATAAATTAATAATACGTGGTGTTCAGATATGGTAAACATATATAAATAAAATATTAAACAGAAGTTATAACATTATTAGTGCAAACATCCAAAAGACACGACAACTAACATTTACCTTCTAACCTACTGACAACAGTACTAATCTTTTATTCTTCAAAGAATGATGTCTTACTGTCATATTTTTGCATAAAAGGTTTTTTCAGAAGTAATATTATTAAGAACTAACAATAAAATTTCTAACTAATCAGATATTAAAATGTAATTTTATATAAATATAATCTGACGATTTATCAATCAATATTTAAACTGATGCTCCTATAGTATTTGCCCTTATTTTATCAGTTGTTTATGTTTCGTATCATGTAAATATTTACATTCCCTATATTGAAGAAGGGATTTATTAAAATTAAAATTATTATTTAATTAATAATATAGAAGGGAAAGCAAATTTATCAATTGTTTACAGTAAAAGAGTTCAATACATACAGTCCGTAAATATTTGTTGAGATAGAATTCTAAGAAAAGAATAAGTTCTGTTATCGGAACTATTGTAGCAATTTACCGCGGCAAGAGCGAGACTTGAAATTTTCTGCGTTATTTTCAGAATATTAAAATATATACATATATTAAATAGAATGTAGATTGTTTACATTAAAATGTGTTTTTATTTCTTTTACAGTACAGTAGAGTACAGGTCATAAATAAACTTGAAGATAATACAATTATAAACACGCAGGTACAAA
This sequence comes from Anoplophora glabripennis, assembly GCF_000390285.2. Classification (NCBI taxonomy): domain Eukaryota; kingdom Metazoa; phylum Arthropoda; class Insecta; order Coleoptera; family Cerambycidae; genus Anoplophora; species Anoplophora glabripennis. Next base: position 589,870 of record NW_019416238.1, read on the forward strand.
AAAAGGTTTATTGTATTTTATCGTAATTTGGAAAAATTTCTTAAAATAATTATACACTTTAAACACGATATTTTCGACTGGGAATTAAATTCCTTTTTATTTATTTTCCATCTTCATTGATTTAATGTAATAAGAAACTACACTGAAAATTCACAGAACGATACATTTACGAAGAAGCACGCCTTCGGAACTTCAAAACACAGTATGCACTACAAGCTGCTACGGTGAACGCCATGCCGCCAATATTTTTCCACATTGGGTGTCAAATGCGGTTAATTCCAAGAAAGCGACACGGGGGTCTTATTGGAATTCTATCTCAACAGATATCGTACGAACTATACATTCCTTTTACTGGATCAAAATATTTGAGCAGAATTTAAAAAAATTGTCCAAAAAAATATCTACAAAATATAATTATATTATGTAAATATAAAAGTAAAGTAATGAGGTGTATGTGAATAAACAAGAATAGAACCCTTATTTTAAATTACAACCCTATTCTACGCCCATGAGTTATTTGCTGACGTTTGTGATTTTATACCGTGACATCAGATCGCATGTCTACAGCCAATGAATTTTCTTACCATCCGTTAACCCTAGTATGTAACTTAACAAATTGTTATTAGGAGATTTCAGATAGAATTGTTTTCTGAATTAAATATCATTTATAATGGTAATGGCATTAAAAACGTTTCCAAGTTACATTTCATTACAACGATAAATCCTGCTTCAAATATAATACACACATGAATTTTAATTTGAATTTTTTTAATAGAAAATTTTATCGCCCAATCTGTCTAGTATTAAAAATTTATTAAAGGAAATGGCTATTTATTTTTCGCTAACAAAAATAGATTTCAGCAATTCTGTTTTTATGGCCTATGTTTTATGGAAATGAAATATAGGATTCTGTAAACATTTTTGAATAAAAATACCTTTTATGTTTCGCAACGGGAATATCTTACTTTATTAGATGGTTGTTCCCTTTAAGTACAAGAATACTTCTTCTCGACATTCTTTCTCTGAATGAAGAATAATAATATTAAACGGATATACATTTCTTTTAAAATTCTCAGTGGAACACTAAAAAGAAATTATCTATCGTCGCTTCCACGTTAATATAACAACTAAATAATTTATATGGTTCTAGGCTCGGAACTTTTCAGACCAGCAATAAGCCTGGGGAATATCTATGATTACATTGACATTCAATATTCTCTTGACCCAGTTTGTTTAAAATGTCCAATAGCTTTTATTTTTTTTTGATGTGATTGAACTATATCTGGCACGTTGTTTTGCATTAAGTTTACTTGTTTTCATCTGCGTCAGTTTTAGTGATAATGATTAATATCGGATTTGCCTCTAATTTTCAGAAAACTTCAGGTGCGTCTTATAAAGTGTCTATTCTGTGGGAGATATATCAGGAAGTTAATAGATTATGATAAAAATAACGAAAAACTTATTATTTAAAAATTAAATAAAAAAGAAATTAATATACTTTTATTGCTCTTAATATTTTTGGTAAAATAAAAATAAAATAATTATCCTATACAATAAATTATCCAATAACTTTTTTATAGGTTAATTTTACGATTTAAAAAGCTTATTTAGTTTAGTTTTGGTATAACTTTCAAGTCAATTTTAGCCATTTATAAAACCAAAAATCGAATATTTAAATATTACTAATTACTTGCAAAAACCTTACTCCGGCTACAAAACCAAACAAAATGATCTTTTGAACATTTGTACTGCTAACATATATCGATTTAAAAAAATCATAATAATGTTTATTGTAAATATAATCAAATTCAAGATATTGCAAAAAGAAAATTTTAATTTGAAGTGTAATTTTCTTTAAAAGACTTTTTTACTCGCTTTAGACCTTCAATAAAATGATTGAAACATACCAAAAAATATATATCTTAAAGTAGAAAATCTGCCGATTATTATGCTTTTTTAAAATTAAAATCTATTCAGTACTTTTTGAGAAAAAAATTCCGATAGTTTGTCGATTTTGTCACTTTTTTCACATTAAATAGTAAATATCTCGGAAACGAAGCATTTTTTGAATTTTTGCCAAAGAATAAAAAGTGTTTATTTTGGTCGATTTTACAAAAACAGTTCTCAAAGCCATTCGGCGAGTAATTTTTTTTACAACTTTTTTGTTTATAACAATTGACTGACCACGCCGAAAAATATATAAATTATCAGAAAAATACACTTTAAAATAAAAAAAGTTTCATGTTGTAGGTTTTTGTTTTAAAAATTTAGTCGGTTCATGCCTTTTATTTAGGGGTGAACCGCTCGCCTGTAGGGTTTGTTGGGTCCATCTCGAACAATAAGCGAGATAATATTAAAAAACGAAAAGATATCATGGACAATGTTATATGGTAGGTCGTGACAGTGACGGTAGTAATGTCATGATAACATTGTTATTGATTGAAAGTTTTTATTATTATTTAATTAAAATGGGTTACAGAAATGTGGAAAATTGAAATATTATTGGGAATTAAAATAGAGTATGGAGAATAACTTACTCTATGTATTTTAATTCCTATAATATTTCAATTTTCTACTTCTGTGTAACCCATTTTAATAGAATGATAATACAAACTGTCAAACAATATCATTTAATGATGACGCCTTAAAATAAATCTCTTAGACCCCCAATAAAGTTTTTATCAGTGTATTAGAAAGCAATATTTAAACGAATATCGCCATAATTGGAAATTATATCCGTGATGTTTAATATGACTTAATAAATAAACGGCGAATTACAAAAAATCATATAAATCTAACAAATTAATATAAAGTTTTAATAACGTTGGAAGCAGATTAAAAAATATGGCAAAATGTAATTATATCCGTATTTGTCTTTTAATTACAAATGCATGAGATTTTTATTACAAGCGAAGTGGCCGAGGGCAGGAATTTCTTAAATAGAAAAATTTTAATATTGCTCAGTATTACGTTAATGTTAATTTTTATTAAAACTGGAATATTGTTGGTACGAAATATTAAATATGGAATGCTTTCAAGTTTTTTAAACTGAAATAGTTTTCACCATTATATTAAAATTAATTGGATTTCGTATACATTCGGAAAATATTTCAAAATATCTTTTGTTCAGGGCATAATGGAACTTTTTGATTCAAGCGTAGAATTTGTCTAAAGTGTTTTTAAAGTTCCAATTAGAGAAATCGTATATTTGTCTGTAAAAACTTGTTATTTGATTGACTTTGAAGGAAACGCTAGAACTATAGTTACAGTAATACTTTGTTCTACATATAATAAACATATGTAATTTAATATTATTCTTAACAGAAACTGTAATTGGGTCATAAAAAAGGAATCCAGGGTGGGTTTCGTTAAATAAGTATGCAATATAACTGCACATGCATTGCTAGTTTTTGTGCAGTCAACGAAATTGATGGACATCAAAATGTAATTATTTATTAATTAACTCGGCATGCATACACGTACAGGCAGTTAATAATTTAAAGAGTTCATTGTTATGTTCTAGTCAGTCATGATATCTCTCTGAAAATATCTCATTAAAATCTGTTGGTGTTATTAATAATTTTAATTTAAAGGAATAAAATAATACAAATTAATATTGACAGGCTAACTAAAAATTGCAGTAAATTATGTAAAATTAGTATCTTATGGTACCTGTGAATTATTGACAAAAAGTAATTCGCGTGTGATTATAGGATTCTATTTTAATGCTTTTCATTTTTTCCTGGTAAGACATTATCAGAATGGACTCGGTTCTAATTATCTTGGCTATATTTCTTAAGATTTTACTGTTACTTTTATAAATTTCATCATCAGATTTCTTCTCCCTGTTCTGATATTGTTCTTAGTCAACTTGATTTTTAAACACAGACGTCCTTGATCTTATTTATCCATAGTTCCAATGGACTATTAACACCTTATGTCTCCTTTCTCTCTACATAGAATATATTTTCGTATTGTTAAGTCGTTGTGTTTCATAATTCTTGAACAACCTTCTTTAAACTTTTCTGTTGATAACTTTATTGTTGATTTTGCATTACGTAAACAAAAAAGAAATTTTTCAAAAAATATAAATATAGTAGTTCTATCATTTGTTGCAAATAACATTGCAGTAGTCTATTGTCTATTATATAGGTATAATGGAAAGTCTGGAAAGAAAATGAACATGCTTACTCGTTATTTAAATCATAGACTACTAAAAATGCTTCAAGCAGTCTTTTGTGTTTTTGTAATTTCTTTTTGTTCGAAAGTATTTTGGGAAAAATAGACTTTATTTTGTCTATAACTTGTCACTTGTTATATGTTATTAAAATCCATCGTTCTACAAAAAATAAATGTATTTCTAACTGCTGTTGTCAATTACACACAGCTGAGCTTTTTATTGCATGTTAGACTAATTAAACTTGATTACTACACTCATAAAAATTTTATGTAAAGTTATACACTAGATCATTGGTTATTTTGACGTCACAGTACGCAATGTAAAATTACATCATACAAGTAAAATTAAATTAAGCATGTAATTTTACACTCTAGATTATTCATCCAAAATGTAAATTTACATTATCGATATATGTATTTGTATATTTCCCACACCTAACGTGTAATTTTACTAAGAAATAGAAAAACTACATAATATTTTTTAAACAAAAAAATTTATGCATTATTATTTTCTAATATTTCTAGGAAGAATGTCTTTTTTAACATACCTAAATATTTTTCTAAGATATGTTTCTACGTACTTAAGTCAAGGAAAAATAACATTAAATAAATTTAAGAAGAATTATAAGTGCAATAATTGTTACGTATTCTCTAGACTAAAAAAATCTGAATTATGCCGAAAGATAAATAATACAGAATATTATTTATATCATTTAATTACACAGCTTTCTTAAAACAATAGTACAATGAAAAACTTGGTATAGCAGGTTTAAATTACCGATGTCATCAATCTCTATAAAAAACCTCCCTACTTATTTAAAGAACAAAGTATATATTTACATACTTTTTTTAGTCTTTTAGGATAAAGATGTATCCTTAAATGTTTAAATTTAAAAAATGATCTACCAAATACGTTTTCATACTCTCGAATCCGTATAAAACTTGAATTAATCTTAGACTACTTTAACAATGAGTTCTATTTAAATAAATAGTAAGTACTTATCTAAGACAAATGAGACGCATTTTCTTCCATAAAATTTAAAAATAAATTAAAATAATAATTAGTTATAAAAGAATTAATAAAGAAAAATTTTCTTCGTGTATTCTCTGGGAAGTTTTACTGAATGAAAATTTTACTTTAGTCCTTGCGCCCAGGTGTCTTTTTAAGATGGAACCTTTCAACCATATTGAGAGCAATGGCCACCTCTTTTGAGGACATTAAACTGGAATCAAAATATAGTATAAGTAAAACAGTACGTAAAATAGTAAGCTACAATCTAAATATCTGTTTGTAAAGGTTAGACACAGTGCAATATGATTATTTTCTCATATTCTTCAATAACTGGGAATGAAGATATACCGACAGATTTATATAATTTCCACAAAGTACATTATTTACTTCAGTATTTATTTATAACATTATATCTAGATAGTTAAAACGCTGTGCTAAATTATTGCGCAACAAATGAATCTAAACATGCCTACTGAACAACTAGCACAGTTCTCTACGCAAGTGCGTAACATCATACCGGATGATCACATGATGATCACGTCTTATAAATTGACACTTTTACTCGTGTATTTACATCAAATATAGTAAAAACACATTAAAATGTAAAAATATAACGTAAAAGGTAAGAAAATATACATTCAAACTTGTAATTTTACACAAGTATCGCGTATGTTTATTTCATCTACATTTTGTGTTTAAAAACCAGTGTGGACTTGTAATTATGTTTTCTTACAATTTATACATATGAATGAATCATTCCAAATTAAGTAAAAAAATTGTTTAAACGCTGATAATTTTCTAAGGATCGTATGACACTGACAATTAGAACTAATTTCAGTAATTAACTAAGAATTTTTTAGTCTTGCATAGTAAATACAGAAACTGCAACAAATTTTGTGGTAATTTCTATATGATACTTTGCAAGATAGAAAAGTTCTTAATTAATTACTGAAAATAGTACTAATTTTAGTATAGTGTCATACGACCCTAAAGAAGCTAAATTGTATTATTATTTTTATCCAAGGAAGCCATTCTTGAAGTTCATATATCCCATTCAGTACCTGACAGACTATATTTATATCATCATGTGGCAAGTGATTAAACCTTAATGGTTGAACATGACATAACGGAATTTCTTGGTCTAGTGCACTGAGTTATCGATGACAGCTACGAAACTAAAGAAGCTATAATTTGTATCTTAACTCAGCTGGTAACACCATGAACATGTCTGTTTCAATTGATACTCTATTTGAATCGACATCGGTCCCCCCTGGTATTGTTGGTAAATTTAAAGGTATTTTCTCAACTTTTCAAGTTATCAAGAAACGCATTTAAACGCAACTTAAAGTGATTTAACAAAAGTAGCAGATAAAAATCCATTTATAATGTTGTATCTTATCTGGATTTTTTTTACGAGAAACAGTAGTTATGAAAGCCAAACGCTGAACAAGGATCATTAATCAAAAGAAATGGTAATTATAAATAATGTCAGAGGAGCTTCGGTAACAAAAGTTCGGGAAAGAAACAAATTAAACTCGTTTGACAATGATGTAAATGGTGTCTTGTAAAATAATACCAGATTGTTTGGACGATAATAGTATTGTTGCCAAAGTAATTACTAACAAAATGATTCTTCTGCTGCGTCTTTAAGCATCCCAATTACGTTTTAAGTACACACCAAGAAGAACCAAGAAAATGGGATAAAGGAGATAAGATTCATATTGTCGTAATCAACGTTTGTCATAACAATATATCTGTAGCACAAAAGAGGACTAATGTAAACGAAAGATGAATGAGCATAGAATAGAAGGTAAGTTTGAGTTATTATACCATGTCACTTGTGTCACGTGCAGCAAGTCTGTGTTTGCCCAGATGGTTACTGTGGAATAATTAATAAATGCCTGAATATAAATGATTAACTATTTAGAGAAAATGAGGAAGGTGTAACGCAATTATTAAGCTGAATAGGATGACAAACCTGGCTTAAATTATAATAGATGGATGGGAGGTAATCAGAGATATTGATACACTACGAATATTATGTCGTAGGCAAATTATTGAATAATAAATTTAATGTATTTATTGTAGTTGTATGTATTTTTAACACCGGGATTGTAAATCTATTTAAATTCACCATTCTTACGATAATATACGTCCGAAATGATCATTCTTTACTACAATCACAAGATTAAGATTAATTTAATATAGGCACTTAAAATACAAGGTTTACAATTTACACAGACTAAATAAATAATCTTGTGATGCACGGGGTGTCCCGCATAAGAACCGACACAGGGCAGGTGCATGTACGGGTTGTCCAAAATATTGTAATTTAACCAAACTTACCTTGCACCCCAACGTGGGGCCATAAATTTTTAAAAAATGTAATATCTCTGCAACACTTTACCGTAGAAGAACCAAATTTGGTATATGATTTAGGTTTATTACTGCTCTTCTTTGACTATGATTTAAAGTTAATTGAAGCACTACAAGGTGTTCATTGGGAACGACTCACCCCTAAAATTATTCAGAACTTTTTTTCATTGACCGAGTTGGAAAATAGTAATATCTATTAATTCACAGCAGAATTTAATTTTTTCTACTCTTGTTAAATTTTAAAACACTTTTCATACGACTGCCTTGCAAAAGGGGGTTTTACGCACGCAAAACACGCTCTGAAAACGGTATTTTGCACACGCCGTGTACTAAACATTTTGCACACGGTTATGACATCTCTGCACACGCGTCTCCAGATTATGATTTTTGTTTGATGTTGTCACCCAAATTATGCAATGTTTCAAGTTGGCTGAGTTTCATAGCAACCGTCACGGCTCCTTTTTTTTAAGTTTGGGTGTGAAAATGTGTGATTCTGAAGAGATTTTACAGAAAGCAAACGAAATATGTTCGGAATTGCTGCCCACAGTTCCAGAAGTAGGTATGAAGCCGAGTTAAGCCGATTTATGGACTGGCGACTAGCCAAAAATGTCAAAACTTTCTCAGAAAACGCAGTAATGGTGTATTTTGAAGAACTATCTAAGAAATATAAATCTTCGACGTTGTGGACGATTTTTTCGATGCCCAAGTCAACGTTAAGTGCCAATCACAACATAGATTTTGAAAGCTATAAAAAGTTGCAAGCGCTAATCAAACAAAAATCCGAAAACTACGTCCCAAAGAAGTCCCAAATCCTCACAGAAGATTATTTTTGCCGGTTTTTGACGAAAGCATCAGACGACAAATATTTACTTATCAAGGAGGTGGTGGCAGTTGGACTATCTGGGGCATGTCGAAGGGAGGAATTATGTTATCTCAAAATAGAAGACACCAAAGATTTCGGCAGTGCTATGCTGATTAAACTGAAGAATACAAAAACAAAGGTACCAAGGTGTTTTACAATTACAGGAAACCTTTACACTATCTTAAAAAAGTACTGTGCTCTTCGTCCTCCTAATCTGAAGACAGGCAGGTTTTTTTAAACTATCAAAACGGAAAATGTCCAAGCCAAAACGTTGGCATCAACAAAATTGGAAACATGGCTAGGGAAATCGCCAAGTTTTTGATGCTAGAGAATCCAGAAAGTTACAGAGGACATTGTTTTCGGCGTTCATCGGCCACAATTTTAGTCAATTCTGGCTCAAATCCAATGTATTGATAATGAAAGACCCTTTTTGTTAGTGGACTGTATTTTTGTATTAGAGCAGGTATATAACTTGGGAAGCAATCGGACAGGCTTGCAAGATTTATTTATCGGACTCGAAAAATATGTAAAATTTGTCACTATGACAGTAAACAACCTACTACTACAAAAAACGAAAAACAACGCTGCTATGTCTTGACCATCCAATATGTCTCGCTCGTGTGCAGAGTCGTTTTCAAACCGTGTTGTTTAATATACTATTATGGTTTTCAAGAAAAACCGTATTAACTGACACAAGAATTTAAGTGTTCATTAGAAAATAATCAAAAAGTCAGTAGTAGGCTTTATCCGACGGGTAAACCGCTGAGGAAGTTTTTGTACATGTTCCCAGGCAGTTGGGAAGAAGTTGGAGGAAGTTATAAGGAAGTTGAAAGAAATTCCGAATGAAAGGAATTCCGAAGGAAGTCGGGGAAGTTTTTAGCAATTCCAAGGAAGTTGAGGAAGTTTGGAGGAATTCTGGAAGTTGGAACCAAACTGCGCATGCGTGAACGGTAAACGCATGCGCAGTTTTTAGAGAAAAATGCGGAGAATGTTAAACATTTATGTGGAGGAATTACGAAGCAGTCTAGGGAAGGTCCGAGGAAGTTTGACGAAGTATAGAGAAGTTTTTGTACAGAATTCAGGGAGCGGTTTACCCCTCGGTTTTATCGTTCAAATTTAATTATTCGCCAAATAAATTTTATTTCACTTCTCTCCTAATTCTACAAAGGGAAAACAAGTACCTACGTAGTTTTTAAATAAGCGAATATTGTATTAAGTAAAAAACACAAATAAATAATAAAAATAATAATTGATATTTTTTCAACAACAATCAGAGGCAATTGTTGAAATAAAATAATTTTATTACTAACTGACAAGTTTGAAAGATAAATTCATTGCCTACTACTGACTTTTCGAAATATGTAGAAATATACAGTGTTCCATTAAAAAAATATTTTTTTCATGCAATTTTTGGAATAACCCTGTAGAAAATCGGATGCACGCAAAAAACTAAACAAAATGGACTTATCTCGGCATTTTTATTAAAAAATATTACAGTTTTATTTAATTTGTTTCGTAACTTAGCCGCTCAGTATATAAATGAAAAATATATTTTTGCTCGATAGCTGCTTCGAAAGGTCCAGTTACTAGTTGCTAGTAGCATTAAAAGGAGATTACAGATTTGAAAATGATTTTTTAAGGACAACTGTATTTTGTTATGTTTAACTCGTATGACTCACAGAACAGAATAAATAAATACTGACCCTAGTTGACAAAAAAATGCGACTGTATTGAGAACTAATGAAGTTGATCGGATCTGACACGTATTCTCACATAACACATTGCAATAAGTGTTTGATGTTACCATGACCTTCGTTAATATCCTGTCGTTTTTTAATAGACTGTGGTGCAGCTTCAGCATCATTGACTTCTCCCCCATGCCCGTGAAATATTTAAAAATAAAGTCTAAATAATTTAGTTCCGGAAAATGAGTCATCATGTAAATATTACATTCTCCGACATACATTGGGAAAACTAGTCATTTTCTATATGGTCCAAATAATATTGTCCAGTGTGGCGGTTTAATGACATAAAAATTGTTCATCATGCTAGTTCAAACATTAGTGGAGGATACTGAGAATTAGTCAAACACTCATTACGGAGAGTTTCAGTGGTGCGTATTGTGGACATCAAAAATTTCGCTGAGGGTAAAAGTAACTTCATTTGAGAATAAAACTCTCCGCGTTGCGCGTCGTTAAGATTTGCCAGTAGCCCGTTGCAAAAGGCTACACATAGTGGAGTAGAACATGTGCGCCACCTTAATCTATTTGTCATACATCAACAACTAATAACATTCGATTTCTACAATCTTACCAACATTATGCTAATACCTAAGCACATGGAACTTTTGGAAGATTAAAACTGGCATTTAAGAGGTAACTAATTTTAATGTAGAGTTCTATCTATGGTTTTCCAGCACCTTTTCAATTTCACAATTCATGAACTAATCTGTTTCTTCTACAATTTATAAGTTAATTTATCAATTTTAATTAGTGCCGATACCGCTGTTTGTTGATTAACGTACAGTTTCCTCCAACTAGAGAGGGAGAAAGAAAAATTCCTACCTTCTGTGATATTAATAAAACAACGAATAGTCCGAGTAGATTTAGCGTCAGAGGTTAACAACTGTTGACAACAAGGGATGCTCGGTTAGATTTACATATCTCAGAGGTACCTATTCAATCAATAATGTTATTATTAAAAACAACGACCTCAGAAAGGATAGACAGTGCATTGTCTTGGTTTGTTTTGTTCTACCGTAAATATTTTGAGAACTCAGCCTCTTATTGGCTAAAGACATGTGGTAAGGTGCGCGCGCAGTACCTGCTCTATGCTGGATGTTTATTATTGTTTACGACTGTCGGCCGCAATTAATTCTTTGCGTCTTTAGTGAGTTTAACGTTGTGTTTACCGTGGATTATTAGTTTTTTTTTGGCAGATTTTATTGTTTTTGTGAATAGACAATGGGAAAATATTGTGTTATATGTAGATTTCGCTTTAAAAGTGGAGGCAATCGATCTTTTCACAGGTAGGTAGATTTACCATGGGCGTAACAGATAACAGAAGCAACGGTAGTTTAAAACAAAATTTGAAATAGAAAATTTTCAGTGCAATAATATTGAAAATATAAAATATTTTTTTAAAACGTGAATTGTGTGTTACGGTTAAATAAAAAGTAACATGAATTGCAAAGGCAACATTATTTAAAAGGAAATATACCTAGGTAATTTGATTTTAGGATTCCTTCGAATGTTGAACGCCGAGACGTTTGGCTCTCTCGCATTTTGAGCTGTATAGGAAAGGAAAATAGTCCTAAAGATAGTGTTGTATGTTCAGATCACTTCACATCAAGTGATTTCTTAATAAGACCTGGTGGCCGAGTTTATCTTAAGGACACAGCAGTTCCTGAGTTCCCAAGTTCGTTTAGTCAAAATACAGGACCCCTATTAAAATTGTATAAACAATTTTTTGCACATAATTCGGGATCACTTTGTAGCAATTGCGACCATAACAAATTAGATCCAATAAATCTGTTTTAAGAAATTAAAGAACTTAAAAATATGTGTAATAACCCCATTTACTATTTCTCTTTCATTTATCACTTAATTGTCCTACTTGATATGCATATTATTGTATACAAGTATAGTATAGCTACCATACTATATGTAACTGTAACTGTAACTTTGTGATTCCTATTTGAACTGGTAAAAACTTTTATTAATTAGTATTATTTAACATATTGATGTATATTGTTACTGAGAAAATAAAGATTGTTGTAACTAGTATTACTTTTTTTTCGGCAGTAAGTGCCGTTATGGAGTAAAACGAACATGGTTCTATTCATTTAAAAAGGAAGTCATTAATATTATTTTAAAATCAAATTAGGTGTGAAATCGGTAAGTATATATAAATTAGACAAATATTAAAATGTATCACCCTTTTTAACACACACGCCACTGGTTAAGAGTTCCCTAGTAAACAAAGAACTATCTTCATCCTTGTTTAATAGCAGGATGTCTCAAGTTGTGGAAAATCAAAACAATTCCTTTGCAATGTATAGGGAATTACTTGTCTAGTCATTCTGAGGTCTTTGATTAAAAATCTGTAACATTTACAGGCAACATTCACGAAGGTAAATTTTGAATCAATGACTCTATCATTTTTATTCACTTAATCATGAAAATTTATCGCACTTTCAAATTGGACGTATGTTAAACGCATTAGGCAAAAATAAAATTGACTAAAAAATACAGGGCGAAAAATTTATATGATACCAAATATTCTATCAATATTATTAAGTGATACTGGAAAAACTACATCAACACATTTCAAATCCAGTTTAGACTTTAGACTTTAGACTTTAGAGAATCACTGGGTTCTGTAATATATCAACATAAAATGAGATTTTATAGGAAAACATTTTAAAAAGATTTGAGATGTAAATTCAAGGTTGTAAATGTTATTTCATGTTTATCCAAAAAAATAGGTAGAAATTGATTGATAATAACGTTAATACCATTTATTAAAAGTTACATAGAATGGTTTTTTAAGAACCAATATTGCAACACATTTTTTTTTTAATCTGGAGAAATAAAAGCAGTGGACCTCTCAATTTCTGAAGTCTTAAAAATGCTACATACTGGTTTTGAAAAAAATATTCTTAGAATTTTTTAGTTCTTTTTCCCCAATTTATTTGTTGCAAAACTTTTATATGATATTTCATAATTTTTTATTTTTGTCTTTAAGTAGAGAAAGTCATTTAAGATACAAATGTAAAAGTTATCCTTTATTATACGACCGGCTTGGTTAAAAACACGAGAGTGTGACTGCTTTAAAAGCCGCGTGGGTTGCTCTGTTTTATCTTTGATCGAGTAAATAAGAAATAAATAAAAAATAAGGAACGATCAACTTTCCTTGAATATTTGTAGTAGTGGATTTTTTGTAAATCACATTTTGACGGCTAGTATTGTTCAAGCGTATTGACTGCAAATATAGATAATAATTAATACCTTTAGACAATCATTAGTAGGCTAATAATAGTATTAAGGAAACGATATTGCAAATCAGCTACTGTAGTTCAAGTCGCCGTTATTGTTTTTAAAAATTAAAATATCAAGTTAAATGTTTGATTGTGATTATAGTGACACAGGCATGTTTTAAAATACCCTCCCAGAAATTTTAAATATCCCACCCACGGGAACGTCATCTTTAATACTTGATAAATATGAAAACAATATGAATTGATGTACAAACGATTCAGCGATAGCTGTTTTGAAACAGCGAATATCTTATAGAAAACAGAAATGGCCGAAGCATATGAAGCCTTTGATTGGTGAAAGACGTCATCGATCTTAAACAATTTTCTAAGTAAATCACATATATGAAGAGGCAATCTGTAGGACACCGTACCTAAATATAAAATAAATTCGAGAAATATGAAATATACTAATAACGAAACACTTAATAACACATATTTAATGATCAATTTTAATGGAATAATTTCTTTAAGTGGAGTAACTAATCGCAGATAGTTCGGCAATTTCTGGCATTGCCAGTGTATCCAGAAGATAGGAGTTTTATAAAATGATAGTTGTGACGTGGGAGATAAAGATAAAGTAAAAATTTCAATGTCAAAAATACATTGAACTTTTATTATTGACACCGAAATAAGAGGGTTGAAAAATGTGGTTGAAATTGATAGAAAATGCACACTCTTAGGTCACCAATATGATCAACTGTTGGCTACTCTAATCGAAGGCCCTGTTCAGACGATTGCATTGGAATTAGCATACCTATTTGGGAAAATACCACGATAAGTTACTTAGATATCTATCTTAGATTGCTCAATCTAAGGAGTATACAGGTCATAGTGTTAGCCGATTATCTGCAACCATGCTTGTAGAAAGCCCGGTAAAGAAACAATCTCAAGCAAAGTCATTGCCGCTACTGCTATATTTTATATACAGGGTGTCTCATAATTAGCTGCCAACCCTGAACAGGCCGATTCTATGATCAAAACTAAATAAAAAACTTCATATGAACATGGGTCCGGAAATGCTTCCTAAGGGCACAGGGACCCATTGAAGAGGGAGGAATGGAAATCTCAATCGCGTTGTGATAAATGAATGAAATTTGGTATACATAGCTAAATTTTGATGAGCAATTTGATGGACTAATCCATTTATTTCCACAAGGTCCATTGGGTTGGGTACGGGGGGGCCCTTGGTACTGTGCGTGTGTAACTTTTTCATCTTTGACTTTTTAACAAATTGGACAGCAAATTCCGTTTTCCCGAACTGTTTTACGTTAAAAAGGTACTCTTGTTTCAAATCGTTATCTTTAACGGTTTCTGAGAAAATCGCTCTTGAATT
>NW_019416238.1:611465-650230 GCF_000390285.2 Anoplophora glabripennis
TTGAAACAAGAGTACCTTTTTAACGTAAAACAGTTCGGGAAAACGGAATTTGCTGTCCAATTTGTTAAAAAGTCAAAGATGAAAAAGTTACACACGCAAAGTACCAAGGGCCCCCCCGTACCCACCCCAATGGACCTTGTGGAAATAAATGGATTAGTCCATCAAATTGCTCATCAAAATTTAGCTGTGTATACCAAATTTCATTCATTTATCACAACGCGATTGAGAGATATTGCAAAAAAAATGATTTCCATTCCTCCCTCTTCAATGGGTCCCTGTGCCCTTAGGAAGCATTTCCGGACCCATGTTCATATGAACTTTTTTACTTAGTTTTGGTTTGGTAATAGAATCGGCCTGTTCAGGGTTGGCAGCTAATTATGAGACACCCTGTATATACTGTTTTTTTGTATACATTGAGAAGTTCAAGCGCCTAAAACTTTTGTTGGACAAAGTAAATATACATTGTCAAAAATGAATAATGAATAGAATACATTTTTAGTGATAGACTTAATTGAAATTGTTCAATAAAGGAGTAGTAAAGTAAAATCATTCATTACTCTTCTAAGACGTTGAGGAGCAAAGGATCAGCATTACCTGATGAGCGGTTTCGTCCGTAGCGGCTTTAGACCCAATAAGAATCAAAATGAACATCAGCGACGACCTAAGGTTTGCAGTAGCTGGTCCGCCCCCACAGAGCCTACCTCGAGAACAACAAGGGCAAATCGAATATTCCTATCTGAGGCTAAGGAGATGAAAGGTGACAGCGAAAAAGCCAGCGCATGGGATAATAACCCCAAAAACTATCATACTTTAAATAAAAACTCATTTCCTTTAGAAATTAATTTAGCCAATTTTTAAATACATTCTTACTTCATGTCATATTCCGTCTTGCAATTTGTGGTAAATCTATATAAATCAAAATTAAATGCTGTTCGGTTGTAGAGCATCACTTGAGAACGGCTGGACCGATTTGGCTAATTTTGTTTTTAAATGTTCGTAACATTCCGAAATAAGGTTTTTAGGGAAAGAAAAATTGGAAACCTTGCCCGGAAAATTGGAAAATTCGGGAAAAACGGAGTGCTTTTTTCTACGGGATTTTTGTATGAAATTCACAACACAATCATAAACAAATTTATTGAAATTTAGACAGGACAACGTCTGTCGGGTCAGCTACTTATTAAATATTTCAGCCAGGTATTTGTTTGCACTTAATAATACATTTTACTATTAGATATTGTTTTAAACTTCTAACAATTTTAATATAGGTAGTATAATATTCGCTATGAATAAATATAATTAATGTAATTACCAAACTTTCTTCCACTATCATTTATATGAAATACCTAAACGTATGCGAATTATATGAATAAATACATATTTACATCAGCGCATCCGGCAGAATTTTGAATACAAATATTTTATCAAGTTTAATGAATTTTATTTGCTTAATTAATTTTCTGCTATAATGTCAATCACTTTTCGGAGTAAAATAAAATGTTACTGCTAAACAGTTAGAAGTGAAACTATCATAAGCGTGTACCAATATATTTCTCGACACCGGTTTAGTTAGTCGTCTTCTAATCTAAATGTCTACATGATACACCCTTGTTTGAAAATAATTAGTGTGGCATTAAATATTCAGCATTTACATAGGACATATACTCTCTAGTCTATTTTGGGACTAGTTAGTTGGGACATGCAAATTTTGCTAGGATTTAATAGAGTTCCTTAAGAAGTTACTATTTTCAGAAGTTGACTGAACTATTTTTTACTTAAAATAAATATGTGTATATTTATTTATTAACAAGTACGTACCTTATATCAGATTATTAGTAAGATTTTCGACTTTTTATGCTTATACCAATTTGTCAGGGTTTTCAGTGACATAAATAGTTTACTATACAAATATTCAAAGAGTTTTGTAATAATTATTTATTATACAGGATGTTTCATTAAGCTTCCGGCCTCTCTAAAAGCAATCAGTATATCGTGATGATAAGTTTTTAATTAAGTTTGCAAAACAATTGTTATACTGGAAATCAAGAATATTTTAGGTAACAATTTTTTTAAGGTTTTTATATGGACTTTGTTCCTCATTTTTACTTCGACACTACGCAATCTACCGTCTGGGCTCAAATGGTTTACTTGTACTGAACTGTGTCCCTACCCTGTCATTCAGTACGATCGACTATTAGCTAAATGAATTTTTAACATTGAAATCAGTTAATGGATGTTCGTATTTAACAACACGGCATACTGTTCATCGTGAATTGACAAGTTTTTCTACACTCATGAAATCACGAAAAATTGTGAATGAATGATTTAATCTTTACAATTGCTTTAATGATTTTTTTGTGATGGGCGACTGAGTGTATTAATATAATATAAATAATAAATTTAGAATGTCAGCATTTGAATAAATGTTAACATTTTTCATTCTTTAACAATAAATAATACTCAAATAAATATTTACTGTATGTGTTAAATTGACAACAATAAACTGGTGACAGATTAGGTGCTTGTTTTGAAGTTCCACTAAAAATTTCACAGCCATCCTCGCAAGAAATTATGCGATATTCATTGACTGCACAAAAAACAGTAAATACCTTAAAAACTAAAAGAGATAGGTAAAGGGAACCATTATACCATTCGAAAGAGAACAAAATTGTTCATTAGGCGGCATAAAAATACACAAGGTGTTTCATTTCTTTTTAAAAAAATGTTAAGCAGGTTTAAAGTTGACTAAATTCGACATTAAATTTCTACCACCCTGTATGAAATTAAGTCATTTTAAAATCATGGCAGGCAGGGAAGCTTAGCGTTTTAGTTATATCCCCTATAAATTTTATTGCTCCAACTTTATTATTGTAAAATATACGTCTTTTTGAATTAGGCAGTGATTTATTTATTTATTTTTTTTTAAATTAAATATATAAAAAACGGTTAACTTTAAGAATAGGAAACCTTTATGAAAGTTGACCAAAAATTGACGTAGAATCCAAAGTTGCAATAATATACACGGTGTTCCATTTAAAATAACGAAGATGGCGTCAACTTCCGGTATAATCGGAAGCGTTAGGTGGACGCCATTATTTTAGTTGAGAAGGGCAAGCCCGAAAACACTATTGCCTAAATTTTCAAAATTAAAATCAAAGTAGTCTCTGAAATATGGAATAAAGGAAAAATGTACGTTACTTATTTTATTTTTTGTTAATATTTCTCGCAGTCTCTTGCACGGCAGCAAATTTTCCCACAGACAAAACTGTAGACTATTGTTGAATTTAAGTTTTAAAATATAATTTTATTTCCGATACTTCTTTACATTGCACAACGATTTTTTATGTGTATAATTTTATCTAAAGAAAACAGTTTGGAAAGTATTGGATGTTACGTGTCACAAAAAAACTACATTTCTTAACTCATCTTAAAACCTGTACTAATCTTATATTAATTCTTATCTATGTCATCAAATCTCTAGTTCGGTTTTTTCTTGCCTCTTTCCAATTTTCTTTGAGCCACTCGGTGTCTTGTTTCGCCTTGTACTTATTTCCGCTGCCATCTCTTATTACGTACTGGCTAGACGATGACGAAATCGTCATGAAAGTGTAATGCGAACTGCTTAACCTTTTATTTGAAACTTCACATTCTAGACTGATGTTTAACAGCTAACTGGGAGATAATCTTTTTCCAGGTTTTTGTTCTTTCTGGCTAACTTTCTTGATTGATTTGAACTTTATTCTCACCTCCCCTGGGTTGCAATTGGTATTTCAGGTAAAACTTGTTATGTTTATTATTTTTATATTTAGTTCATTTCACTGGTCATAACGTTACTACTCTAATGTTTGCTTTTCACACACTCAAAAAAATTCTTACTTCAAATGTACAACATTTCATTTTAAGGTATCGCATGTTTATGTACAGGGTGGCACAAAAGTATGGATACCTCTGAATAACTCGTCAGGAGTGCATTTTCTTGAAAAATGATAAATACAAAAGTTTTAGGATTTTTCCCTGGCTATTCAATGGCGCCCTTGTATTCGACCTTGACCTTAAAGGTCATTTCAAGGTCAACATTGATTTTTCAAATGGGAACCCCTATTTTTTTTATTGCGGATTTGGAAAGAGCAGGAAATTTTACGTCCAAAAATGGTCTTGACCATGACTTCGACAATGACCTTCAAGATCAAATGGGGGTCGACGTACGGCAGATATTTCGAAGAACGCATTTTGGGAAAAATGTTTCAGACAAAAGTGTAAGGATTTTTCCCTGGCTATCTGATGGTGACCTTGCATTTGATATTAACTTTGACCTTCAAGGTCATTTGAAGGTCACGTTAAGTTTTTTAAATGGGAACCCCTATTTTTTAGTGCGGATTTAGAAAGTGCAATGTCATTGGATATAAATGTTTCTCAATAATAAATAATATTTTGTTTCAAATTCTCAAATCCCAGCTGTTGTACCAGGTGTACAACAGCTAGAATCGTTCGTAACTTGTTCGTAACCGTTTGGAATTTATTGATGGTCTTCATCATTATGTCGATCCAGCTGCTTTAGTGTCGTTACTCACCAGGGGATGTGTATACACAGAGCGTAAGTGGCTGCATCTGTCGTGCTACTTCAATTGTAGCAGGCCATTCTGTGGCCTGCTACAATTTTCCTTCAAGAAGTTCAAGAAGTTTGATTATAATATCCTACATTTGTCTTGCATAATTCCTACATCACTACATATTATAAAACAAAGTCCTCCG
The DNA here is from genome assembly GCF_000390285.2 of Anoplophora glabripennis. NCBI lineage: Eukaryota > Metazoa > Arthropoda > Insecta > Coleoptera > Cerambycidae > Anoplophora > Anoplophora glabripennis. The sequence continues at coordinate 616,215 of NW_019416238.1, forward strand.
CCGCGTCTGTCTGTCTGTCTGTTCGCGATAAACTCAAAAACTACTGCACCGATTTTCATGCTGTTTTCACCAATGGATAGAGTGGTTCTCGAGGAAGGTTTTAGTATATAATCTGTTAAGTTTTTGTATACATTAACGATATTTGTTGGAGGTGTCGGAAAAAAATTAGCCGTCTGGGAGCTTTCAACGAAAACGCTGCCTAAACCCTTTGAGATATAAAAAAATAATGTATGGTGGAATTGTGTATCTACAGAAAAGTCCGCGATGGCATATGTCTATCTCTTAAGGATAACATACTATATCCATTTTAATACTTAAAAAAATGGGCAATTATAAAGCGGTAATTGGAAAGCTATTTACACAAATACGGTATTAATCCTTATCATTCATGAAGATTATTTTTTCCCTTTACACCATGCAGATTAAATGAATACCTTAGGAGATATAGCAAAATCAAAATAATGCGCAACGAAATGAATATCGTGTCGCCGTGATTCGACCGGGCCGCGCGGGCGCCCCGTGACCCCGCGCCACGCGTCCGAGCCGGGGGGTGGGTCCGAAAGTTTATGTAGTGTATCAATGTATGGTGGAATTGTGTATCTTATATATGCTTACAGAAAAATCCGCGATGGAATATGTCTATATGTTAAAGATAACATACTACCTATATCCATTTTAATACTTTAGAAAATTGGCAATTATAAAGTGGTAATGTAAGCTATTTACACAAATACGGTATTAATCCTTATCATTTTAAATAAGTTAGAGGCTTTAAGCATTTCATGCACATTATTTTACTCTTTTACACCATATAATTTAAATGAATATCTTAGGAGTAATCGCAAAAAAATTACGGAGGCGAGAATAAAATTCAAGCGTCTCGCTTCGCTTGATGCGATCGCAGACTCTCCCCCCACACCGTCTTTCTTATGTTTAGCTAATAAGCCGAACGATAACGGGCGCGTGGTCCTTTAATAAACTGACTTGGAGCGAATGGAGGGGACGACTGACGACTGTGTTTTCTTTCTGAGTGTTGTTGGAAAGTTATAATTGCGTTTTAAGGTCACATTTTTGTTTTGTATTTGTTGTCTTTAGGTAGTCGGAACATACGTAGATACTTGCAAACATACTTTTATTTCATTGAGTTTTAATAATTTGTTTGTTTTTTCTTATTGTGAATCATTTAAAACTTCATAGTCGCATTTTTGTTTCGTGTTTGTTTTCTTTAGGTAGTTAGATACCTAACTACTTACTTATTAATTATAATTGATAGTCCTGAGCATAGGTACTGTAATTTAATTCGTTTTGTTTTCACATTGTTGGTAGTTACCTATATTGTTTTAAATTTAAAAGTTTTGCATTTTTAGTTTTGAGTTCGTTTGTTGTCTTTAGGTATATAGATATATCGTGAATTATTTTAAACATTTTTTTCACAAATTGTGGGTTATACTGAAATTCTCTATAAATGTAAAATAACTCCTTCCACATTTTTCAAGTTTTCATCAGATATACAACTTTCCTTACACCGTTGAGCTTTTATAACTTCGGTCTATGCACTAAGCTCTTTCACTCTCACAAACTAATACGTTTACAACTATTTTTCTTACATACATACTGTCCTTACAACAACTTTTATTATTTACAATGTAAGTAATATTTTTGTATTTATGGCTAGCTGTCAAATTTTAATTATAGTAAATTATACTTTCTTATTATTTTATTTTGTATTTCCATGTATTATTTTAGCTTATCATGTGTTGCATGCATTGCCTCTAGAACTTATGGTACGTTTTTCTGAAACACCCTATATACAACGTAAATATATTGTTGTTGAACGACGTTCTTTTTATAATGGTTGTAAAAAGATCACTTCCAATGATTTATCTCGTATAGCAGGCTTAGTTTATGCTCTGCAGATTGGCTTTTTGCACGCCTCGAAACACTGATACCAATTTCAGCCTATTGTTCGTTTCACCCTCTAACTATTCGAAAAATAATGTGGTCTTTTGTCCAAAAGTTTACCTACCGAAATTTCCTTTATTTCGATACAATACAAGAAATTTTATCAAAGAACATTAATCTCTTGAGAGCCTAGCCGCGTACTCGACACTTTTAAACTGTGAATATCAATTTAGTGAAAGTGTTTGGTTTGCAAGTTTACAAGGCTGTCATCAACAGCAGGATATTTTCCGGTTGCCACTTGCCAGTTTAAGGACCTCCTTGTTTCCACCGATATATCGAAAGTGCGTTCAAACTGAGGATGCAACAAGCAAATGGATATAAATCCAGAACAATAGGTTGATATACATTTAAAGGACAATAAAATCCTGGTGCACTAAACGAATCATACATTGAAAATTATACAAAGTATCCGGGAAAATGTGGGAATTCTCCCGGGTGCAGATAGAACATGAAAAAATAAGATGACAAGTTCCTATAAAATTTTTTCTCCCTATGGAGATATGTGTCCCTGAAAGACGCCGCTGGAAATCGTTTTTTTTTTAGTAAGTAGTACCTACTTGAAAGTTATTCAAGAAAAACCGATTTCCAGTGGTGTCCTTCAGGGACACATATCTCTGTAGGGAGGGCCTGTACGAAAAAATTTTATAGGAACTTATTTTTTCATGTTCTATTTGTACCCCAGAGTTTTCCCATTTTTCCGGACACCCTGTATAGTTATGTGCAGAGATTTTCTGGTAAACTTCTACATTCCGTTTAGGTATATCTTCTTTTAGAAAATTTCCTTGTGATATCAACGCAGTACTTTCTTTAAATATGTACAATATCCTCTACATTTTTATACTGCATTTGGAAATTCTTAGAATTTCGTTATTAATAAGGTTTATACAATTAAGTAAATATTTATATTCTAATACATGTAACATAAATATAAAGCAATAGACAAAGACTTGGTTGCCTAGGAAGTAACAATAATCTCTTTTTAACATATTGCATACTTCTTTAATTATATCTTCGTTCTAATAGGAGATAGCATATCAAACTTATATCTAACTTCAAATATAATAAAGGAGTTTATTTTTATCTCTTTCTTGAATTATGTAAATAATACAAACCTTTTATTGTGACGTTCAAGCAAGGCATCCCTGCAGGTCCTATTGGATTTAAGGGATTTATAGATTTGTTGTACAGGATAGTAGTAACGGAACATGATTCAATATAATAATTGTAAGCGATTGGTTATAATAACCTAAACTCTTACAAGCAAACTGAAAACCATATATTATGAAAGCTAATTTAACTATGTGTAGAAGCGTGTCGTAGTATGCGGTCACTAAAAGTGAAGTAATAAATAACCAAACTGCATTATATGTGTAGATAGTAATTTTATTGCAGTCACACTTGGTATATTTTAGAAATATCACTGCAGTCTATACATTCAATGTGCTTAAAGTTTGGCTCTTAAATTTCACATTTCAAGAAATTTCTATTAGATACTTCAGAAAAATATTACGCACAGCAATGTTAAAATAATAGGTAATGAATTGATGTATAATTTGTAATACTACATATAAACAACTTAATAAAGTAATAATCGTTGCGAGCTACATCAAATAGTTTGTGCCAGACTTATACTTTATAGATTATACGAGGTCTGTTCAGAAAATAACCGAACTTTATTTTTTTTTAATTTATTATTAATTTTATTTTATTTATTATAGGTCCTTGCTCTCCTTCAAAGTACTCGTCTTCTCTATTTACAAACTGTCCCCAGCGGTGTTTTGATTTCGCGATTCATTTGAAATGGCCTTTAAAGTATGTGACGAATTTGTTTCGATGTCATTAATAGTCTGAAAACAGACAGATATGAGGGCTCAAATGAAATGCTCACCTCTTCTACAGTTTCTCTAACAGTCAATAGGCGATTTTCACGCACCAGATCTTTAACTTTCTGAACGTGGCAGTCATCAGTTGCCGAAGGCCTTTCTGGTCGAGGATCATCTTCAACTGATCGACGACCACTTTTAAATCGTGTTCTTCTTCGTAAGCTTATTTCAAAAGGTGAGACGTTTCCGTGAAAGTTTTCTCCAATTTCACGGATATATATTGTTGTTTCAGAAAATCGCACATTTCAAAAATCGTCACCATCACTTAAATACGTTGCACACAAATAACAATATCACGAAAACTAAATGGGATGTCAACAATCCAAGATTATGTTACAGAGAAGATTATGCGTAACTCAACTAGTCAAAATCATTATTGAAATAAATAAATAATAAATTATACCAGTGGGAATATAAAAGTTTATAAGTCTTTCTACGACTAGTTTCGAAGTAAAAATTACATCTCATCATCAGATCACTATACAAGGCTAAATATTTTTTTAAAATGCCAGCCCTGTATAGTGACCTGATGATGACGTGTAATTTTGACCTCGAAACTAGTCGTATGTAATCAATATCTACAATAAAGTATTGTGAGAGTTTTATATTTCCATTGGTAATATGAACTCACATTTATCTATTTCACGTTTAATAAATTATAAACAACTCATTTTATTTTTCTATACGTCATCTAGCAGCCAAAGATGCTAGTAATCTAACATAACAGTATTATCACCATAAAACTAGATAGTTATTAAAATGGCGGTAAAATTTCTTATGACACTTATTAACAAAAATTTCTATTATTTTATTTGTTTCAATTAATGTATAAGAAAAACTTTTTGTGAGAGTCTTTAACGGTTAGTACTGAACTGTTAAATTTTCTGAAAAATATATAAAAAATATAAATAATAAAATAAGTGAAACCAAATTTGAAAAAAATGGCTAAGATAAAAGAAAGTTATGACATTTGTTTATGTTTCCGGATATCCTGTATAAATTTGCTTTCCTTAGTTGGATGTAAAAAGCTTACTTTACACACTAGTGCGAAAAAGTCTTACTTACTGTACAGCTTGGGAAAAGTTAATACTATACGCATGGCAGTAAAAAAATTTACATTTTATTTACCTGTGGAGATAGCCCCTAAGTAGAGTACGGCATCGTTTCCCTGCCTGAATAGCGACTATTCTTTGCTGCTGTGAGATAAAACGGGCCTTCCACGCAACAAAACTCTTTGTGAAATAAAACTCTGGGAATTTTCAGACGATCTCCACGGTCACTTGTAAAGGCAGCAAATCTGCATTGTACTTTTTGCCTGAGTAATTATAATCTTCCAGTTGTTTGAACCGTTAACAAATATTTAAGGAGTTTATTTGACAAAGGTTTTAGCCGGATTTTTTTAGGGTTGTGCAATATTAACTCTTCAATTACTGCTATTCTAGAAAATTTTAGTAATTGTAGTGCCACAATTTCAATTCATAATACATAAACTTAAGCTTCTTGAAAATAGAAAAGGATAGTTATGTCAGAATATTTTTACATTAGCAATAGAACTAAAAAATACTATTTAAGTTATTTTTTATTAATATTTTTAATAGGAAATACTTCATTGAACTTTATAAAATTTGAAAATCATTATATTGGAAATAGAAATATATATTCAACATATCCACTTTCATGTAATAATGTAACCATTTCGCATTCATCGTTATTACTATTCATATTCAAAAAATAGTCAGGTTTTCCCATACGCTAACAAAATAACAAAACAGTTAAACCTAAAAATTAGAAAAGTGTCGCGTGTAGTTAGAAAATTTGAATTTCACAAGATAGCAGCCAGCGACAGTAAGGAGGAAGATAAGAAAAAGGAAGTAAAGTCGTTGATCGGTGAAAATTTCTGTAGCTGGCGACAGCCGTAGTTCTAGGAAGCCGGCTTTATTGTTGATATCAATGGTATCACCAAACAGTAGAATGTTGCAAATGCTTTAATTCTGTTGGCACCACTGACAGGAACCAACCAATGTTTTGGAGTTAAATTCATTTAGTTTAACTAAACAACAACAAACAACATTTTCCCCCTAAAATGTGTTCTAAGGATTCTGTGATACTATAATAGTTACATGTAAATCTCAATTTTTATCCAATGTTCAAGAACTATTGAAGCATGTAAATTTTGAACGGTTTAGAGTGTCTGAATAATTCCAGCTGTCAAAATAAAAATTTATTTGATATCGCAGATATGAATAGATCGTTTTCAACCAAACGTATGTATCTCTCAAGCTTTTTTCGTACAATAGACCAATAAAAAAAATGTTCAAAAAATGTGACAATGTTAGAAACTCTTCAGCATCGAACTATAAAATCAATTATTTTAAAGCATTTCTCAATCCCCGAAGTAAATAGTTATGAGTTATGAAGGTCGAATCTATCTGTCCGGATATCTTTCATTCGAAAAATTTAAAACCCCGTTATTTCCTCACCATTGTCATGGTTTATTAAATCTGAACTAACAATAGAGTTAAATAACCCTACAAAAGACGAATTTATTCAGTGTCAAATAACTTCTTTTTGACTGTTGAAACCCTGAGGAATACTCTTAATTCCGACGCCACCATGTTTTCAATCTGTGAAAGATCACAAAACCCTTAGAAATTGAATTTTACTCTTGTCTAACTACTGTTATACCATTTACATTCATAGAAATAAATGACGTGGTGAAATAGAAATTAAATTTAATCTGTCAAAAACTGTCTGATTATGAAATTTTTATCACGTGAATAAAGTTACCAATTAACAACACTAAATAGATTATGTGGCCTTTAAATGTCATTTTAATAAAATATAAACTAGAAATATTGTCTACTTGTTGAGTGTCACTTCCTGATTTAAACAACCTTTAACTGTTCTGCAGTATCTTAATTACACAAAAACTCATCATAATGTTATAAATAATTGGCTGTATTAACAGAATATAGCTTGGACTTGTTTTATTTTGACCGCTTAGTGTAGACAGATGAGTGTGAATCACAACTATGAGCGATACTTTAGTAAAATTGTTGTTCAATATTGGTTTTTAATTTTCTTAAATAAATATTTAACTATACACGTGCGTTACAAAGTTTTGGAATATATCTCAATAATCAACCAATTTTGTGAACTAGCGTTTTTAGTAATCAACAAATCAGAATTAAAACTACATTACTTTGTAATCCATAAAAAGCGATCATTAACTACTTTCTTCATTTACATATTCCTTCCTTGTGGCAACGCATGACTTTTGTAAGGTCACGCATAATCACAAAGGTCATGGGTAAATTATATATCAGCGGGCTTACGACCTTATATTGCGTGCTTTCCGCAGCCATCGATTAGTCAAAAAATATAAACCAGCGGTATATATTTTCGTTTGGATTTGGAAGTTAACATTAATAATATGCATGTTATTTAAATGAGTTTATTACATGTAATATTTAATAGGATTTCCAATATTCTCATATATCTAATTCGTTTAAAATTATCCTAATATCCTATAAATATTACATAGGGTGTGTCACCATGACTTCTGTTTAGAAGTGAATATGGAAAGGCATTAAAAAAATTAAATTTGGAAATGTATATCCTGCGGTCTAGAATTGTTGTAAGGAAATATCTATATAAGGAAAGACTCGGCCAATAAAACTTCTCCGCATATTCTGGGCGAGTGCCCAGGACTTGCATGTAGTAGAATGGCGCTCCTGGGAAAATCCTTTTTAGAACCCAAGCAGCTGAGAGAAGTGTCGGCAAGAAAATTATCGCATTTTGTAAAAAGGATAAAACTACTTACTGAATAGGACTGAACAGAGGGATGCACATTGCATAATGGGACTGATAAGACCATAGTGCTATGGGACTTCAATAGAACGAACCACAAGTAGTAGAAGAAGAAGAGAAGAGTAGTAGAAACTATAATTTCTTTGATGGTTTTTTAATAGAAAGCCAAAAGGCCTGGAAGAAAATATGCAAAATGTTGAAAGTTTGTTCAAAGATCTCATATACAACAAAAGCAACATATTTTCGATCTTAAATATCATCGATGATATCACATTTCCTATAATCGTTGTGATTAATTAACCACCAATAAAAATCGACATATTAAAAAAAAGTTTTAGTGATTGTTGAATGATATTTTAGGAACACATTACAAATATGTTTCTTTTTGATAATGACGTATTATAGATCCCCACACGGGTATTATTCAGCCAACAGAGGACTTGGACAAAGTTATCAATGTCAGCGAACACGTGTTTTGTTCGGTTCAAGTCTTATGAAGTCATTGTTAACAATATGTTTACCATCACTGTGTAGGAATATGCCGATTGTAATATTGAATACCATTTCCAACATAATACGCAACATTGCTTTCCCCCGTTTTGTGTATCTCTTAAGAACGTTTACCAAGGGGAATATTGTTACCAACAACTTAATATAATGACAGTATTAACACGCTTCTGGCAACCTTAAAACTATTAGCAGACCCGGTATCGTACGCTCCACCATAAATTAAATTAATTTATCCGGTAGTATAAACAATTCTCTTGTATACCTATTAATCATTCTGATCCATTATTGTTGTACTGAATAATATCGGGAGGTGATGATTTGTGTTCGCTATAATTATACAAAGCGAGACTTTATAACTGTCGATAAATTATACTTAAACGGGAACGCCACTGGTGTTTTTAATATTGGCATTTTTCAGGATGTTCCGGTGTCACATAAATAACTCCGGAAAAGGAAACAGACTGTAAAGTAAAGCAGAATCTGTACATTCAGTTTCAGGGAAAAACTCTAATTAAAGATCTATATATTTCAGTATCGAGAACGCCCACTCAATTTCATCGCGCTTTTTGGTCCTGTTTTAGAAAATTAGTTTTTTAATTTCGCCCACTTTGTTTGAAAGACTAGTTAAAAATCGGAGATAACAATTCTGGAATTCTGAGAATTTATTTAATACATCTAATAAATACCCGTTTATTTTGGACGAGCAAATAATTAAAATTCTTTAATTTTCTGCTATTCTCAATAATTTATTTTTGTTTCAGGATATTTCTGGCATATCACAGATATTCACTACGATGCCCACTACAATTTCCATGGAGATGCTAAAAAGGGTGAGTTGAAATATCTTAGAAATACATTGACACATTCATTAATGTATCATGTTTCTAGAAGAAATTGCGACTAAATTCGGAGGGGATGTACTAAGTTTAACTGGCGATAACACAGCCACACAAAAAAAGAAAAATTATCTGTACTTTTCATGTGACATATGTTATATGCAGTATTTTTGCCTCCTGATCACGAATCCGGTGTCAGAATTGAGCTATCACATCACAGAAATTTGCTAACCTCAAAAATCAGGTAAAAAATTCAAGAAAAAGTGCTATGAAAAATACAAACAAATTTTTTTTCTATATTCAAATGTTCATTTATGTAGATAATACCCCGTGAATCTGCGGTCAGAATTAATGGTTCTTTTTCTAACCTCAAAAAAAAATGGGTCAATTAAGATCAGATATCACGAATTTTCAAACAATAACAGATTCGCGCCAAATTTGGTATACGGGGGTTTTCTGGGTCGCTGATTATAACCCCGAGGTCAATTTTATAAAATTCAAAATGGCGGATCCAAGATGGCTGATCATAATTTCAAAAAATTACTTAATCACAGCAAATTTATTATACGAGGGTTTTCGGGGTCGCTGACTACGGATCCGAGGTCAATTTTGCAAAATTAAAGATGGCGGATCCAAAACGGCCAACCAAATTTTCAAATAATAATAGAATCGCAGCAAATTTGGTATACGGGGGGTTTCGCAGTCGATGATTACGTATTCGAGGTCAGAATTGAGAAATTCATTTTGTAATATTTTACTTTATAACCTGAGTACCCAATCATGTGTTAACCTACTTTTTTTCGACAGTATCTTGTTCTTTTTTCTGTAAAAGATCTATTCAAGGGCTGAGTTTTGTAAATCTGATCTCGGATTCGTGTTCAGTGACTTCGAAAACCCCCGTATACCAAATTTGGCGCGAATGTGTTTTTTTTGAAAATTTGGTCAGCCGCCATCTTGAATTTTGCAAAATTGACCTCGAATACGTGATCAGCGACCCCGAAAACCCCCTTATACCAAATTTGATGCGAATCTGTTATTTTTTGAAAATTTGGTCGGCCATCTTCGATCCGCCATCTTGAATTTTGAAAAATTGACCTCGTATCCGTAGTTAACGACCCCGAAAAGCCCCGTATACCAAATTTGGCGCGAATTTGTTATTTTTTGAAAATTCGTGATATCTGACCTTAATTGACCCGTTTTTTTTTTTTGAGGTTAGAAAAAGAACCATCAACTCTAATCGCTAATTCACATTCGGCGGGGTCTTAACTATACATATAAATGAACATTTGAATATAAAAAAAAATATTTTTCTATTTTTCCTAGGACTTTTTCGTGAATTTTTGCTATTTTTGACCTGTTTTTTGAGGTTAGGAAATTCCTGTGATGTGATAGCTCAATTCTGACACCGGATTCGTAATCAGGAGGCAAAAATACTACGGATAACATATGTCACATGGAAAGTACAAACTACTTTTTTTTGTGTGGCTGTAATTTTCTATTTTATGTAATAAGCAATCAAATTTCTGTATTTTGAATGTATCCAGATATTTTATGGGAATCTAAAAGCGTTCTCGATTTATTTTCACTGGTGTACTCAGCGCATTGAGGCTATTTCCATATTTTATTATTCAAGTTGAATGCAAATCAAAAATAAGTAGAAACCGTTGGAAATTGTTTTTTTTTGCTTATAGTAGAGCTAGCAAGTAACACTATTTCTCATATTTATGCTCTATTATACAGCCCCGCAAAAAGATTGTGGAAGGTCCGAAAGACAAGGCCATGGTATCTCTCTGGTCTCTGATTTTGCTAAATCAGAATCCGGTGTCCATTCGATCCGATTAGCTCTGGGTTAAGTTCAGTTCAAGGTCAAATGTAGGGAATCAATTTCCAACAAATTAAAAACCTATATATCTATACATTTTTAATGCCGCTGAATCCAGATCCGGTGTCTGTTTGACCAGATCAGACCTGGGTTAAGGTCAGTTGAAGGTCTAATGTAGAGAATCAGTTGCCAACAATATTACCCAATATGTACGTTTTTGGGGTCGCTAGATCCGAATGCAGGGTCCGTTTGACCCGATCAGGTCTACTAAATATTCTCAAGTTTTAAACTCAAAGCACTCAAGCATTTATGCGCATTAAAATTTGAGCAACAAATAAAATTAAAGAAAAAAAACTTTAACTCTGAGGCCGTGACTCCCGAGTAAATTGTTTTGACATGACAAAATTCTAGTACCAAGGTAAGCTTTAAGACTTTAAACCAATGTGTCTGTTAATACTTTATATAAGTACATTAATTTACACAGTGAGTGAGTGGTGTCGTTTCAAGATAAGAGGTTTGTTGCCTTGATGTATTACATGAAATCATAATATCTATTATGGTATCGAAACTGATACTCACTTTTGTGGTATTGAACTGTTTTGTTCTCAAAAGATCTGCAAAGTGGATTTCTTTTACATTTTTTCAATTTCAATGGTAAATCTCGTTTTAACGGCAGCAGAAATCGGCTAACATGTTTATACAGGTATACTATCTGTCTTGGTATCGATGCTCCATTTCCTTAATATCTTGGTGACCCCAAAAACTTATATATACCATGGTTTTGTCTTTCGCACCTCCCACTTTTTTGTGAGACTGTGTTATCATCTAAATACGATTAAGAATACGAAATAATAAATGATATAATTACTAGAAAGTTGTTCAAATTTGCAATAACATTACTTATCTTTTCTTTCTGTTAAAGAAACAAGACAAGTAAACATGAAATTATAACAATAAATATAAGACAGTAATTAAAAGAATATAACCTGGAAAACTTTAATTATTTAGAGAAATAATTCAAGTCAATTGTTTGAAGAATCTTATCTTTTATTTGAAAACGGCGTATTGAACTAAACGTATCCAGACATCCAACAAATTCTCAAATAATCATGATATAATAATACTATACAGGGTGTCCCGGTACTTAATACAGAAAAGTCGAGTACAAATAAATGAGGTCAAAATAATATCAAGGATGAAAATTAAAAAGTTTGTTTATATTTATAGTCTTTAAACTATTAACTTCAGCTTGATGTAAATTTGGTGATCGATAACACATGCTTACAGCTTGTTTTTGATGTTGCAAGTGAAACTTCATTATGCCCAGAACGCCAGGGACGGACTATGCCTAATGGTTAACAACCCAGAATTTTTGCACAGATGACGATCGCAATCTGCCTGTATCAAAAATAAGTTCCCTGGGGAATTTGCCAACGATAATACCCTATTGGTTCAACTCAGTAAAATTAACAGTTTATATTTTAAAAATATGTACGGTTCTAATATAGTAATTATGTCCAATTAAAAATTAAAAACAAAAAAATGGTGGAGGCGTCGTTCGATATAAAAAATACTGTGATAAATAATGTGATATAAAATCACAAATATTTCCAAAACTGTTAATTTTACAGAGTTGAACAAAGATGGTATTATCGTTGGCAAATTTTTCATGTAACTCATTTTTGATACAGGCAGATTGCTATCGTCAACTGGGTTGTTAACCATTGGGCATAGTCCGTCCCTGACGTTCTGGGCATAATCAAGTTTCACTTATAACATAAAAAACAAGCTGTACGCGTGTGTTATAGATCACCAAATTTGCATCATGCTGAAGTTAATAGTTTAGAGACTGTAAATAAAAACAACTTTTTAATTTTCACCTTTGAGGGCCAGTAACTTGTTAACGCAGGCTCGTATGAAAAAAAAAATTATATGAAGATATTATTTTGATCTTATCTATTTGTACTCGACTTTTTTTATCAAGTACCGGGACACCCTGTATTTAATATATTATAAAACGTCGTATCTGCCACTGTAATGAAGTTCAGTTGTTAATTTAAGTATAATTTAAATTAAAAACGACAAGTGTTACAGCACTCCCGGTGGTTACGCCGAGAAGCAAATGGCCACGTGCCAATATAAGGATTTTCCCCATATTTTCCTTTCTCTATAGCCATGACTGATTTAAATGTGCTGTTGAAAATCGACAAATGTCAGATTAACAATTGCAATCAATATTTTGTAGTAGTAAAAATGTCGTCCAGACCTGATAGTGTTTCCAATGATTTAATTAACGAAATTGTTTTAGAAAATACATACATGTAAATGGACAAATTTAAATATTATTGACTGACTGATTAAGAATAAAAAAATAATAAAAATTATCTCATCGAATACATCTCGAGCCCTGATAGATTCCTAAAATTTCATCATAGAGATTCCTCCAAGCGTGTTGCTTGGTAATTGCCCAAAGATGTAGGCCGAGAGCTATTATCTTTAAGCAGCTTTTGAAATACACTGTGACAAAATTATCTCGGTATTATATTATCTACGATCTCGGTGCATTGGAGGTGAAAATATCCCGCACATGTACGGTAAGAAAAAGATCTGAACATATTGGTAGTCATAGTATAATATTGATTGCAGCCATCATTAGCATTATCTGCTGAAAAATTAAATTTGAAAGCGTCCTATAGATGTTTCAAAATGTCATGGTTGGTCATGCACATGTTAAGAAAATTAGAGAGGATCCACTGTTAAAAGCCAGGGCATTTACAACCTCTAATTTCCACCTTCATACGTCCGTTATACAAAAGAGGCTTCTTATTGGATGGTAGGTCTGTATGTAATAGTTACTTTTATCTTGACTGCATATGCAGAATATTTAGGTAAGTCTTTAAATTTTCAAGATAACAGGATGAAAAAACTTATTTAAGATCTGCGGGAGGTCGAGAATCGCGACGAATTAACGGACGAAGTAATTTTCGCTCTTATTTTTTTTCCAAACTATTTCATATTTACAAAATTATTTACAAAACTGAATACAGTGCACGGTGCTAAGATATCCGGATAATTATTGCCAAAAAAATGCCAAATAATTTATATACAAATATGCTACGAAAGTAGTTGGTAATGAAATAAATTATTATTAATATGGCTTCCTTCAATTCTTTTGTAGACTGAAAACCCTATATCTCTGTGGATATACACTGCCAGCGTAAGACCAATGTTAGTCTATGGAGCTGTCGTCTGGTGGCCGAAAGCTCAGCCAAGTGCAAAGGATTGCCACTGAGCATAACTGGAGCTATGCGAACAACACCCACCATAGCAATGGATGTATTGATGTGTCTGCCACCTCTGGATATCTATTTAAGAGAATTGGCCTTGACAACCATGAACGTTGGTTTCTGGACAAATCCTACACCGTACTCATTAACAGATAGGAGGAGACCACCCGCGAAAATGTAATTAACGGACCAAAAAAGAAGCTTCCTTCCTTTTTGGCACCTTCGTGCAGGATGTGGAATATATTCGACATCCTTGCATATCCGATATCAGTGGGCAATGGATTACATAATCATAGGATAATGACTAGGTCGATATGGGAATGCCAACAAGCACTGGTCGTGACAGTAGACAAGCACTACGGATCTTATGTAATCATAGGATAATGACTAGGTCAGTACGGGAATGCCGCCACTATGGGTCGTGACCCTAGCTTCCAACAGCATATCTGTATGCTGGGTAAGGGACACGAGCGGTGCAATGTCAATGAAGAAGCTGACAAGCTAGCCAGGAGTGCATCGGGACTCAATACTTTTGGACCAGGTCCTTCCAGTGTGCTACCGCTGTCAGCACTCGCTGAAATTATCAAGGAAAACAACCCCAAAGAATTTATGAAACAAATGGGATGAAACAAATAGCTGTTATTTTGCTAAGGAATTCTTAGGATACCCTAGCAAGGATACAGCCAAAAAATATCTGGCCATTTCTAGGTCAAATCTTCGGCTGTTGACAGGTATTCAAATTAGACACTGTTGGCTAAGGAAGCACCTTTATAACATGAGGAAGTATGAAACGCCTCTTTGCAGGGGCTGTGGACAGGGAGATGACTACATGTGCTATGCGAATGTGCTGCCGTCTCGTCAACAAAAGAATCCATGTTGGGAGAGCGCTTGCCTTCTATGGCTATATTAGATAGATCCCCCTGAGCAACGTCACCACCTTTTTCTCTGTAATAGATTGGTTAATGGCTCAGATGGATTGATCTCCTAATGGGAAGAAGTACAAGGGGTCCAATGGATCTAAGTGCTGTAGCTTTTAAGCTACGCTTCCTAGAATTCCAGATTCCAGAACCCTATATATGTATAGATATGATAGATTTCAATGTATTATTATGAAATCTGCCATGAAAAAAAATCAGTGCGATTGTGGAAGATGCTCGGGATCGTCCAGATTAATAATTAGTTAATTTGTTTATAAGGCCATAACTTGTAAACTATTCAACTTACCNTTGTTGCAAACATGCGTTGTATGGTGATTCCATAATAGCTTAGGGTCTAGATATACTCCCAGAAATTTGACAGATTTCGGATTTTCCAAGAGATCAATATCCCGCAAACTAAATATCATGGTTTCTGTCTTAGCTCTATTTAGAGCTTAGATGATTCGAAAGAAACCAATCCTGCATCATTAACTCAGCTTGTTTGGTACGATCTAGGAGCTCGGTCAGTTGAAGACCTTGACCCGTGGTATTAGTGTCATCTGCAAACTGAATAGTTAATAGAGTATTATCAATGGAACGTGACAAATCATTCACGTAAATCAGGAATAGTACAGGCCCAAGCACAGACCCCTGTGGTACTCCTGCACTAAGAGTGAGATAAGTAGACTTGTCATTATTTTGGGTTACATATTGTTGCCTATTGGTAAGATATGATGTTATTAAATCGGTACTCCGAATTGTAAAGCCATAGTAATGCAATTTATTTGTAAGAGTTTCATAGAACACACAATCAAAAGCTATGATAAGGTCTAAAAATTGTGAACACATAAATTGTCTTTGCTCAAAGCCAGAATTTATAACACTAGTCAGTTTCTCAATGGCTAGAGTTGTTGAAAGGCTGTTTGTGAAACCAAATTGATTATTATTAAAAAGATTTTCTCTCTCAAAATAATTGACTATCTGATTCTTTAAGACACTTCCAAAGATCTTTGCAAAATAGGGGATGACAGAAATGGGTCTGTAGTTAGATGGATAATTTCCCATTAGTTCCCTTTTTTGTATATTGGGACTACCTTAGAAATTTTTAAGCAATTAGGAAATACATTTTGAGAGATACTGATATTAATTAAGGCTGATAGAGGTTTTAAAATTGCAGGTTGTATTGATTTAATTATTTCAGTACATATGTCATAAACATCCTTTGATTTTTTATTTTTTAAGTTATTAATTGCATGCTTTATAATTTCTGTTACATCACCAGACAAGTGATAGTTTTTAAAGTAAAACATTTTAAAATTCACGAGATGAAAAAGTGGAAAAATAAGACACAACGGTGTTTTCCTTTTCAATGTTGGCACTATAGAAATATTCGGGAACCAAAAATTGTTATCCTAAAAATAAAAAGAAAAATTATATTACCTGAGAAACTAGAAAGTAGTTTAGATTCATGCTGCCTGCGAATTTGTATTGCCCGAGAAGTCGAAAGTGCGCTATGGACGAGCATAATAATTATAGAAATTTCAAAGAATGGTACCAGAACAAAAATACTGGTAATTTCACTGCTAGCATATTTTATAGAGAAGTCAAGAACTTTAAAGTCACCGGTGAGTTTGTGGAGTGAATACTCAATGATTAAGTCAACTATTTTCATAGAGGAGAACGTGGATACCCCAAGCTGAGAGCATTTTTGAAACGTAAGAATGACAGATATACACCTAAAAAGTCAAACGTTTTTACAAGAGAACAAGTCAACGTTTCTCGTTCAGGCACCCGATAACATATTTTTGTTACTGATTGATATATGAGGTAGTGACGGTCTTAGGCATTGCAGGAGTATGCCTGATGAGTTATACAGGATTCCCCATATTAGACTATGCAGTTTAAAAGTCGAATAAAAACTTTCTGATCAAAGTAAATTAACTTTTTAATGGACTGACATGTAGCTAATTTTATGGGATTTATGACTGAAATAAATAATAATTCAATTTTTAAAGNCCACGTGCCAATATAAGGATTTTCCCCATATTTTCCTTTCTCTATAGCCATGACTGATTTAAATGTGCTGTTGAAAATCGACAAATGTCAGATTAACAATTGCAATCAATATTTTGTAGTAGTAAAAATGTCGTCCAGACCTGATAGTGTTTCCAATGATTTAATTAACGAAATTGTTTTAGAAAATACATACATGTAAATGGACAAATTTAAATATTATTGACTGACTGATTAAGAATAAAAAAATAATAAAAATTATCTCATCGAATACATCTCGAGCCCTGATAGATTCCTAAAATTTCATCATAGAGATTCCTCCAAGCGTGTTGCTTGGTAATTGCCCAAAGATGTAGGCCGAGAGCTATTATCTTTAAGCAGCTTTTGAAATACACTGTGACAAAATTATCTCGGTATTATATTATCTACGATCTCGGTGCATTGGAGGTGAAAATATCCCGCACATGTACGGTAAGAAAAAGATCTGAACATATTGGTAGTCATAGTATAATATTGATTGCAGCCATCATTAGCATTATCTGCTGAAAAATTAAATTTGAAAGCGTCCTATAGATGTTTCAAAATGTCATGGTTGGTCATGCACATGTTAAGAAAATTAGAGAGGATCCACTGTTAAAAGCCAGGGCATTTACAACCTCTAATTTCCACCTTCATACGTCCGTTATACAAAAGAGGCTTCTTATTGGATGGTAGGTCTGTATGTAATAGTTACTTTTATCTTGACTGCATATGCAGAATATTTAGGTAAGTCTTTAAATTTTCAAGATAACAGGATGAAAAAACTTATTTAAGATCTGCGGGAGGTCGAGAATCGCGACGAATTAACGGACGAAGTAATTTTCGCTCTTATTTTTTTTCCAAACTATTTCATATTTACAAAATTATTTACAAAACTGAATACAGTGCACGGTGCTAAGATATCCGGATAATTATTGCCAAAAAAATGCCAAATAATTTATATACAAATATGCTACGAAAGTAGTTGGTAATGAAATAAATTATTATTAATATGGCTTCCTTCAATTCTTTTGTAGACTGAAAACCCTATATCTCTGTGGATATACACTGCCAGCGTAAGACCAATGTTAGTCTATGGAGCTGTCGTCTGGTGGCCGAAAGCTCAGCCAAGTGCAAAGGATTGCCACTGAGCATAACTGGAGCTATGCGAACAACACCCACCATAGCAATGGATGTATTGATGTGTCTGCCACCTCTGGATATCTATTTAAGAGAATTGGCCTTGACAACCATGAACGTTGGTTTCTGGACAAATCCTACACCGTACTCATTAACAGATAGGAGGAGACCACCCGCGAAAATGTAATTAACGGACCAAAAAAGAAGCTTCCTTCCTTTTTGGCACCTTCGTGCAGGATGTGGAATATATTCGACATCCTTGCATATCCGATATCAGTGGGCAATGGATTACATAATCATAGGATAATGACTAGGTCGATATGGGAATGCCAACAAGCACTGGTCGTGACAGTAGACAAGCACTACGGATCTTATGTAATCATAGGATAATGACTAGGTCAGTACGGGAATGCCGCCACTATGGGTCGTGACCCTAGCTTCCAACAGCATATCTGTATGCTGGGTAAGGGACACGAGCGGTGCAATGTCAATGAAGAAGCTGACAAGCTAGCCAGGAGTGCATCGGGACTCAATACTTTTGGACCAGGTCCTTCCAGTGTGCTACCGCTGTCAGCACTCGCTGAAATTATCAAGGAAAACAACCCCAAAGAATTTATGAAACAAATGGGATGAAACAAATAGCTGTTATTTTGCTAAGGAATTCTTAGGATACCCTAGCAAGGATACAGCCAAAAAATATCTGGCCATTTCTAGGTCAAATCTTCGGCTGTTGACAGGTATTCAAATTAGACACTGTTGGCTAAGGAAGCACCTTTATAACATGAGGAAGTATGAAACGCCTCTTTGCAGGGGCTGTGGACAGGGAGATGACTACATGTGCTATGCGAATGTGCTGCCGTCTCGTCAACAAAAGAATCCATGTTGGGAGAGCGCTTGCCTTCTATGGCTATATTAGATAGATCCCCCTGAGCAACGTCACCACCTTTTTCTCTGTAATAGATTGGTTAATGGCTCAGATGGATTGATCTCCTAATGGGAAGAAGTACAAGGGGTCCAATGGATCTAAGTGCTGTAGCTTTTAAGCTACGCTTCCTAGAATTCCAGATTCCAGAACCCTATATATGTATAGATATGATAGATTTCAATGTATTATTATGAAATCTGCCATGAAAAAAAATCAGTGCGATTGTGGAAGATGCTCGGGATCGTCCAGATTAATAATTAGTTAATTTGTTTATAAGGCCATAACTTGTAAACTATTCAACTTACCGATTCCAGATTTCGTGTGAGTTATTAGACAGTGATAAGAAATGAGAGGATGCAATGCCAAAACTTTCTGGTAATAATAACGCATTTTATAAATATTTAATTCAAAAGTCATAAATAAACTTCTTCTGTTTGCAACGTTTGATTTAATCAATATTTTTTTACGCTCGAGGGCTAGATTTGCAGGTCTTTTGAAGACGAAAAAAGCACTTTACTGTTTTCTTGTGGAAATGAACGGAAAAATGTTATAAGCGAAAAACGTAAATTTACGTAAAAATTATACAATAAACCACCCTGTAAACAATCTCCCCCCCCATTTTGATGACTGTGGGGACTAATATGTTATTGTACATAATATTTAGCATCTATAGTGATAAATTCAGCTTGCCGAAAGAAAAAGTCGCGAAATGGTCATTTCCCAGCTCTTTTTCCTGGCCTGTTTGATGGCTAAATGATACACACCAGTATGACAATGCAAATATAGTAGCTGATACTCTCAAAAGAGAAAAGGCATGAACTTTCTGATAATTTTTCAGGAAGAGTCTTATCAAAAAACAGTATCAGATAAAAGTTCTAGAGTATCAAGAAGTTAATAAGTAGGTGACTTTGAAATTAACCTTGACCAATCAAGGTTAATACGAAAATATTAAATGGAAAACCCTAATTTTTATGCTAGCAATCAATAAAGGTACAAATTTTTTGTTGGAATAAAGAAAATGTCCTTTCGGGTCAATTGAAGGTCAAACACTTTTCCTCTAATAACTCGACAATTCGAATTGTGGAAGAGAAGATCAAACAAAATTTATTGGATTATAAGTGACAAATTTAGTTTAGTTTTAGTTTAGTTTTAGTTTAGTTTTAGTTTAGTTTTAGTTTAGTTTTAGTTTAGTTTTAGTTTAGTTTTAGTTTAGTTTTAGTTTAGTTTTAGTTTAGTTTTAGTTTAGTTTTAGTTTAGTTTTAGTTTAGTTTTAGTTTAGTTTTAGTTTAGTTTTAGTTTAGTTTTAGTTTAGTTTTAGTTTAGTTTTAGTTTAGTTTTAGTTTAGTTTTAGTTTAGTTTTAGTTTAGTTTTAGTTTAGTTTTAGTTTAGTTTTAGTTTAGTTTTAGTTTAGTTTTAGTTTAGTTTTAGTTTAGTTTTAGTTTAGTTTTAGTTTAGTTTTAGTTTAGTTTTAGTTTAGTTTTAGTTTAGTTTTAGTTTAGTTTTAGTTTAGTTTTAGTTTAGTTTTAGTTTAGTTTTAGTTTAGTTTTAGTTTAGTTTTAGTTTAGTTTTAGTTTAGTTTTAGTTTAGTTTTAGTTTAGTTTTAGTTTAGTTTTAGTTTAGTTTTAGTTTAGTTTTAGTTTAGTTTTAGTTTAGTTTTAGTTTAGTTTTAGTTTAGTTTTAGTTTAGTTTTAGTTTAGTTTTAGTTTAGTTTTAGTTTAGTTTTAGTTTAGTTTTAGTTTAGTTTTAGTTTAGTTTTAGTTTAGTTTTAGTTTAGTTTTAGTTTAGTTTTAGTTTAGTTTTAGTTTAGTTTTAGTTTAGTTTTAGTTTAGTTTTAGTTTAGTTTTAGTTTAGTTTTAGTTTAGTTTTAGTTTAGTTTTAGTTTAGTTTTAGTTTAGTTTTAGTTTAGTTTTAGTTTAGTTTTAGTTTAGTTTTAGTTTAGTTTTAGTTTAGTTTTAGTTTAGTTTTAGTTTAGTTTTAGTTTAGTTTTAGTTTAGTTTTAGTTTAGTTTTAGTTTAGTTTTAGTTTAGTTTTAGTTTAGTTTTAGTTTAGTTTTAGTTTAGTTTTAGTTTAGTTTTAGTTTAGTTTTAGTTTAGTTTTAGTTTAGTTTTAGTTTAGTTTTAGTTTAGTTTTAGTTTAGTTTTAGTTTAGTTTTAGTTTAGTTTTAGTTTAGTTTTAGTTTAGTTTTAGTTTAGTTTTAGTTTAGTTTTAGTTTAGTTTTAGTTTAGTTTTAGTTTAGTTTTAGTTTAGTTTTAGTTTAGTTTTAGTTTAGTTTTAGTTTAGTTTTAGTTTAGTTTTAGTTTAGTTTTAGTTTAGTTTTAGTTTAGTTTTAGTTTAGTTTTAGTTTAGTTTTAGTTTAGTTTTAGTTTAGTTTTAGTTTAGTTTTAGTTTAGTTTTAGTTTAGTTTTAGTTTAGTTTTAGTTTAGTTTTAGTTTAGTTTTAGTTTAGTTTTAGTTTAGTTTTAGTTTAGTTTTAGTTTAGTTTTAGTTTAGTTTTAGTTTAGTTTTAGTTTAGTTTTAGTTTAGTTTTAGTTTAGTTTTAGTTTAGTTTTAGTTTAGTTTTAGTTTAGTTTTAGTTTAGTTTTAGTTTAGTTTTAGTTTAGTTTTAGTTTAGTTTTAGTTTAGTTTTAGTTTAGTTTTAGTTTAGTTTTAGTTTAGTTTTAGTTTAGTTTTAGTTTAGTTTTAGTTTAGTTTTAGTTTAGTTTTAGTTTAGTTTTAGTTTAGTTTTAGTTTAGTTTTAGTTTAGTTTTAGTTTAGTTTTAGTTTAGTTTTAGTTTAGTTTTAGTTTAGTTTTAGTTTAGTTTTAGTTTAGTTTTAGTTTAGTTTTAGTTTAGTTTTAGTTTAGTTTTAGTTTAGTTTTAGTTTAGTTTTAGTTTAGTTTTAGTTTAGTTTTAGTTTAGTTTTAGTTTAGTTTTAGTTTAGTTTTAGTTTAGTTTTAGTTTAGTTTTAGTTTAGTTTTAGTTTAGTTTTAGTTTAGTTTTAGTTTAGTTTTAGTTTAGTTTTAGTTTAGTTTTAGTTTAGTTTTAGTTTAGTTTTAGTTTAGTTTTAGTTTAGTTTTAGTTTAGTTTTAGTTTAGTTTTAGTTTAGTTTTAGTTTAGTTTTAGTTTAGTTTTAGTTTAGTTTTAGTTTAGTTTTAGTTTAGTTTTAGTTTAGTTTTAGTTTAGTTTTAGTTTAGTTTTAGTTTAGTTTTAGTTTAGTTTTAGTTTAGTTTTAGTTTAGTTTTAGTTTAGTTTTAGTTTAGTTTTAGTTTAGTTTTAGTTTAGTTTTAGTTTAGTTTTAGTTTAGTTTTAGTTTAGTTTTAGTTTAGTTTTAGTTTAGTTTTAGTTTAGTTTTAGTTTAGTTTTAGTTTAGTTTTAGTTTAGTTTTAGTTTAGTTTTAGTTTAGTTTTAGTTTAGTTTTAGTTTAGTTTTAGTTTAGTTTTAGTTTAGTTTTAGTTTAGTTTTAGTTTAGTTTTAGTTTAGTTTTAGTTTAGTTTTAGTTTAGTTTTAGTTTAGTTTTAGTTTAGTTTTAGTTTAGTTTTAGTTTAGTTTTAGTTTAGTTTTAGTTTAGTTTTAGTTTAGTTTTAGTTTAGTTTTAGTTTAGTTTTAGTTTAGTTTTAGTTTAGTTTTAGTTTAGTTTTAGTTTAGTTTTAGTTTAGTTTTAGTTTAGTTTTAGTTTAGTTTTAGTTTAGTTTTAGTTTAGTTTTAGTTTAGTTTTAGTTTAGTTTTAGTTTAGTTTTAGTTTAGTTTTAGTTTAGTTTTAGTTTAGTTTTAGTTTAGTTTTAGTTTAGTTTTAGTTTAGTTTTAGTTTAGTTTTAGTTTAGTTTTAGTTTAGTTTTAGTTTAGTTTTAGTTTAGTTTTAGTTTAGTTTTAGTTTAGTTTTAGTTTAGTTTTAGTTTAGTTTTAGTTTAGTTTTAGTTTAGTTTTAGTTTAGTTTTAGTTTAGTTTTAGTTTAGTTTTAGTTTAGTTTTAGTTTAGTTTTAGTTTAGTTTTAGTTTAGTTTTAGTTTAGTTTTAGTTTAGTTTTAGTTTAGTTTTAGTTTAGTTTTAGTTTAGTTTTAGTTTAGTTTTAGTTTAGTTTTAGTTTAGTTTTAGTTTAGTTTTAGTTTAGTTTTAGTTTAGTTTTAGTTTAGTTTTAGTTTAGTTTTAGTTTAGTTTTAGTTTAGTTTTAGTTTAGTTTTAGTTTAGTTTTAGTTTAGTTTTAGTTTAGTTTTAGTTTAGTTTTAGTTTAGTTTTAGTTTAGTTTTAGTTTAGTTTTAGTTTAGTTTTAGTTTAGTTTTAGTTTAGTTTTAGTTTAGTTTTAGTTTAGTTTTAGTTTAGTTTTAGTTTAGTTTTAGTTTAGTTTTAGTTTAGTTTTAGTTTAGTTTTAGTTTAGTTTTAGTTTAGTTTTAGTTTAGTTTTAGTTTAGTTTTAGTTTAGTTTTAGTTTAGTTTTAGTTTAGTTTTAGTTTAGTTTTAGTTTAGTTTTAGTTTAGTTTTAGTTTAGTTTTAGTTTAGTTTTAGTTTAGTTTTAGTTTAGTTTTAGTTTAGTTTTAGTTTAGTTTTAGTTTAGTTTTAGTTTAGTTTTAGTTTAGTTTTAGTTTAGTTTTAGTTTAGTTTTAGTTTAGTTTTAGTTTAGTTTTAGTTTAGTTTTAGTTTAGTTTTAGTTTAGTTTTAGTTTAGTTTTAGTTTAGTTTTAGTTTAGTTTTAGTTTAGTTTTAGTTTAGTTTTAGTTTAGTTTTAGTTTAGTTTTAGTTTAGTTTTAGTTTAGTTTTAGTTTAGTTTTAGTTTAGTTTTAGTTTAGTTTTAGTTTAGTTTTAGTTTAGTTTTAGTTTAGTTTTAGTTTAGTTTTAGTTTAGTTTTAGTTTAGTTTTAGTTTAGTTTTAGTTTAGTTTTAGTTTAGTTTTAGTTTAGTTTTAGTTTAGTTTTAGTTTAGTTTTAGTTTAGTTTTAGTTTAGTTTTAGTTTAGTTTTAGTTTAGTTTTAGTTTAGTTTTAGTTTAGTTTTAGTTTAGTTTTAGTTTAGTTTTAGTTTAGTTTTAGTTTAGTTTTAGTTTAGTTTTAGTTTAGTTTTAGTTTAGTTTTAGTTTAGTTTTAGTTTAGTTTTAGTTTAGTTTTAGTTTAGTTTTAGTTTAGTTTTAGTTTAGTTTTAGTTTAGTTTTAGTTTAGTTTTAGTTTAGTTTTAGTTTAGTTTTAGTTTAGTTTTAGTTTAGTTTTAGTTTAGTTTTAGTTTAGTTTTAGTTTAGTTTTAGTTTAGTTTTAGTTTAGTTTTAGTTTAGTTTTAGTTTAGTTTTAGTTTAGTTTTAGTTTAGTTTTAGTTTAGTTTTAGTTTAGTTTTAGTTTAGTTTTAGTTTAGTTTTAGTTTAGTTTTAGTTTAGTTTTAGTTTAGTTTTAGTTTAGTTTTAGTTTAGTTTTAGTTTAGTTTTAGTTTAGTTTTAGTTTAGTTTTAGTTTAGTTTTAGTTTAGTTTTAGTTTAGTTTTAGTTTAGTTTTAGTTTAGTTTTAGTTTAGTTTTAGTTTAGTTTTAGTTTAGTTTTAGTTTAGTTTTAGTTTAGTTTTAGTTTAGTTTTAGTTTAGTTTTAGTTTAGTTTTAGTTTAGTTTTAGTNCAATTAGGAAATACATTTTGAGAGATACTGATATTAATTAAGGCTGATAGAGGTTTTAAAATTGCAGGTTGTATTGATTTAATTATTTCAGTACATATGTCATAAACATCCTTTGATTTTTTATTTTTTAAGTTATTAATTGCATGCTTTATAATTTCTGTGGAAACCGTAGAGAAGTTGAACACGCTATTCGTATAATAGTTCATATAATCCGTATATACAGAGTTACTGGCTGGAAGTTCGTCAATAATATTTGCGGCTACATTTACAAAATATGTGTTAAAATCATCAGATAAAATTTTATTTGTCGGTTCTTTGACTTTTGTTTTACTACCATTTATAATTTTCCACATAGCCTGAGTTGGATTGTTATGGGTAGATATATAGTTATCATGAGCCAGCTTCTTTTTATTACATAATTCGTTCACATAACGTGATTTATAATATCTGACGAGTGCCTTATTATTTTCCGATGGATGCAACTTGACATTTTCCTGAAGAAAGTGTAGTTGGTTTCTCATCACTCGAAGTTCGTCGGTAAACCAATTAATTTTTAGATGATGGTTGTTGTTAACCAACTTAGTTCTTATTGGAAGATAAATATCGATCGCTTCAGAAACAATGTCAACAAAAACCTTGAATGCATTATCTATATTGATATTTTTATTAAATATAAAGTTCCAATTTTTCTTAAGCAAATAGTCATTCAACTCAATTAATCCTTTTTTTGATAAGGGTCGATAATTTATAGTTCTTTTAACATCAGTTACATTATTGTTTGTTGAGAAATGTATACCGAGATGATCAGACAATAAGGTGTTAGTTATATTAATTTCGTAATTTATAGCTGGAATATTTGTAAATATGTTATCCAAGCAATTGTTATTTCTGGTGTTAACTAACGTTGTACGAGATAAACCAAATGAATCGAAAATATTTGTTAGAATCTGCGCTTTTCTGTCGCTACTATTTTGAAAGTGAACATTAAAATCACCAGACACAATTATTAGCTTTTTGCTTTTTGTTAATTTTTGCAAAGCTAGAGATATTTTTTCATAGAAAATGTCAAAATCACCGTCAGGTAACTGTCATTAATCTATAATTTTCAATGTCTATAGCTGCCAACTCGCAATTTAACTCATCAGAGATGTTATTGATTTGAGAAATAATAGACGTATTTTTTGTATTCAAAGCAAAGATAGCCACGCCTCCGTGTTTATGTAAAGATCGAGAGAATTCAGAGGCGAGAGTATAATTGTCAATATTTATCAAATTAATTTCCTCTTTAGTACACCAATGTTCGCTAATCATTAGATAATCATAACGTATCTCAGTTTCGATAAAAAAAGCCTCAATTTCATTGATTTTAGACCGAATACTTTGGACATTGAGATGTAAGATGTTAAAAGTATATGTTCTCCGAATGGTTTTATCTGTCGCCAAATGTTCACCTGACGGTTGAACAACATTACAAACTGCCGGTATATGTTCTATACTTAACTGATTCGTTGGTCTAAAAAAGTCTTGGGACCTTCCTTAGATGTATCTGTTTCGACTATAATCCCGTTTCTAAACCTATATCTCTCAAAAGCAACATTTGCAGGCCAGAATGCCTTATCATATACCTTATCTTTTAAATCAAATCTAATACCAATTTGGAAGCATTTACTATCTGATTTCTCTTTTTCAATTCTAGTAGAAATATGTTGAACACTGAGATCGTCTTCGCTGTGAATATCGGCTTTCTTCTTAATGTAATGCTTTACATCGTCAACTGAAACTGCGTCAGAAACCCTAGAAAGAAACATCCAAATTTTCTTATTTTTTTCGTCGCGACCAATAAATTTTTCATCTCTTTCACATGCTGCAGTACCAATAAAAACATCTCTTCGTTTTTTTACATTGTACTTTCCATGCGATGTGGTATAAGGTTCAGGTATTTGTTTCACCACTTGAGCATACGAGGCTGGTTGTTTTACTTGTTGCCTAGATTCCGAGATACTAGGATCGATGTCGAGCCTGAACTTATGTGATTTGCCCGCTAAAGGTGCTGTATGTGGCGCGTTTTGTTGAACAGGAGCTGAATTAGATTTTATTGAATGTGAATCATTGTCCTTTGTTGAATTGATTTGGGTGCGTTTGTTTACAGTTTTTGTGTCCATTTCTTTTATCTTTTCTTCTAGAAGTTGTTTATTTTGCTTAAGAAGCATATTTGATTCTCTAAGTTCTTCAATGATTTGTTTGAGATAATTATTTTCTTGTGTTAGTAATTCAACTGTTGATACACTTACTTGTGGTACTTGCATATTGTTAGTTGACTCATTGAAGTTTGAATTTTTAATAGGCGTTTTGGCACGGAAATCACAAGTAGAACATATCCATCGTTTTTCCTTTGATTTGTTAAATTCTTGAAGCTGGTCTATCGCGAAATTAGCACAATCTCGGTGGAATCAGTTTTCACACTTAGAACACTGTATTTTATAAGAGTTGGTTTTTATTTGTTGTAAACACTTAGGGTTAGCACACACACATATATTTGACGGAGCCATAGGAGAGACGTCCGCCCGCTTCTTGTCATAAGACTCGAATTGGATGGTGACGTTTGATTTGATCTTCCCCTTAATTTGCACGGTCAGACTAAGATCAACTTAATATCAAATGAAATACGCTATTTTTATACCTGCAACCAATGCGGCACCAAATTTTATGTTGTTTATGCCTCTGCAGTAGATCATTTCTGATTTATCACAATCTACTACATTTCGACCAAAGAAAGTTAAGTTATAAGAGGTAGAGTTCTGGCTGTAAATCGAATCATTTATCACTCAAAGTCAAATCTACTTGAATATAATATTATGAGAAATACAAATCAAAACACAGATATAAGAAGAAAATCATTTCAATTTTTATTATTATTATTATTATTATTTATTTATTTTTTTTTGAAAAAGGCGCTCATAATAAATGTCACTTCTCAAAATAATTTCGCAAATATATTAAGTGTCTTAATTTTTGGAAAAAATGTAATAAAAAATTGTTTGTACGTAAGTAATAATTTATGGGTAGAAAAATACTCGAAAAAAAAAGACAAATTATTTTCATATTTACTGTTCGAAAAATATGAGGGGAATTTCAAATTTGTTATTATTTTTCAGTTAGAAACAATTTTTGTGTACATACGACAGTTCTTTATAAAATTGAAAATTATTTTTGAGCTACTTACACTGTCATTATTTTCCAAATAACTTCCAACAAAATCTAAATTCTTCTTCGTCCACGGTAATGCGATTAAGTATTTATTAACAGTTTTTTCAGCTTTTTCAAATATATATTCAAAATAAAAAGTTTCCCTACATGCAGTAATCAGGATACCTACCGTAGATTGTAATATGCACTTGTATGATTTATATTGAAATTTTTCATTTCGTTGAAAAACCATCAAATTAAGTAAGTATATGGACATATAATGTAATATTTCTAAATTGTGTTGAAAAATATAATTTTATGCAATACAGGTAAATAAATCCTCTTAAGGAACAGAGAAAATAAAATTACAGTGCTGCCTCATAAAACGAAATAAAATTAAGATTACAGAGCGATGTTAAATGGTTTGGTAAAGAATTTCTTGCTTTACACGGCGTCAATAAATTTCCCTCAAGAATTCCTGTTCAAAGAAATGAACCGAAAACTTTCAGGCATTCAAGTTTTTGCATCTCAATTTACAGGAGAAAATCCTCTATTTTCATTTATCGCTTTATGATGTGGGTAAATTTGCGCTAAACCGTGAGGGTGCTAAACCACGGTATTCACGTGTAGCAAGCAATTTCATTAAAGTTAATAGAAAACATTGAAACTAATAAGTAACTTGGAAACTAGATACCAAAGTCACGTTTCAAAGTCTTAGTAATAGGTGTAATGTAAAAATATCAATATTCAGGAGATAGTTAAGTCACTTTAAGGAAACTTTTTATGAACCTATTATGTCCGAAACAGCTTAGTTTTTGAGGTAAATGTCATTAATATTTTCAAGAAATATCACATTTATGCAAATATATTTATAAATGGTTCTGATTGATGAAACTGAATTCGATTACATTTGTATCAACCTATGGCAAAGATTCTGGGAAATTTAATCAATAATTTATTTTATACCTAATTGATTTTGTAAGAAAAATTTCTTTTTCATTTTATTGAAAAAACTAATAATTCCGAGTTTTTATTTTATTTAAGTGAGTCCAAAAATCATAAATATAAAATTTTTGAAAGGTACCTACTGCTTCTACAAGAAACAAATAAAAGAAATAACTAGAGCTGCCACAATCGGTGCGCTAGCCATTGGCGCCGTCGGTCAGCCACGTGATTTGCCTATAGTAGGATCATATTCGATGCAAAGTAATAATTCATTACCTGTCAAGGGATCCAGTGCAGTGCGGTTTTAAGGGGTTTAGAAATTGAATAATTTCTTTATGCATTATGAAGGGATGAAGGGATCAGTTCACATCTAGCACCTCTGTTCCTACAAAAATCTCTCTATTCTCATAAATTATTTATATTAAATGTAATTTATTATAAATCCAATTTGTTTTTTTAATTAAACATATATATGTACTACATTTTACCTCTGAGCGCGCCTCTGTTGTTTATTTGTTTTTTAGAACGACTACAGCTACTACCAGAACACAGTGCGTATATAGCGGCATTTCAGATTTTACATTCGATTTCATTTTAAATTTGAAATGGTTCATCTTACGCTATTCTACTAAAGCTGTCGGAATGATTTCTTTTACGATTTTGGTTGTCTTGTGATGCATATGTAATTATGTCGAGCGTAGTTAGTGCTACTAAGAAACAGCAACCAATTCATACTATACTGACTAAAAAAAAAGAAATTAACAGTAAGTAGCTATAAAATTATTAACATATAAAAACTATTCAGGTGGAAAATGAAACAGATATATTTTTTGGAATAGAAAAGAATTTTATGAAAGTAAAGAAAAATAATGAGTTCTAAAAATACCTTTTTAAGCTGCTCCCTTCTTTTAAATGTTTCATTTTTTATAAAATTATAAAAACAGCAAGGAGTAATAAATTATGTACTCAGGTCAGCATCACAGCTTTATCGTAGCAAATTTGCCCAACAAAGCTGCACTCAAAGTAATTTTTCTGCCATTACTATCTGTCATAGTAGCCGGATGTGGGTCGGTTACTAGGGGGGTATGTGTGTTTGGACTAAAATAGATTGAGTTTTGTTTGTCTGGCCCCAAGTTATAAAAATCATGCATTTATATTATTTTTCCAGTTGAGCCGAAAACTGCGCTTATTACTACTTTATAAAATAATATTAATAGACTATTAGTTGCTAGATTAAAGCCTTTGTTGCAGCATGTACATGCATGTTGCGCTCTTGCATATCCGTGTTACTATGATACAGTTTATTGTATCTTGAAAACTGAAGTGGATATCGCTTGTTTAAAAATGTACACCCTGTACAGTACTGCACAGTTTATTGCGCGACATCAGTTTTCCGGAATATAAACCAAAACCATCACACTTTGGTTTATATCCCGCGGGATGTTATGTTATGCTGTCCATGCCGCTCTTCCTGTTTCATTAGAAAAGAACATATTGTTCATTGATTTTTATTCTACGACTCATACCCTTGCCAATTTGAAACGCCTATCCTTATGGTGATTGCATCATCCAGGGGCTCGTAAAGGCCGTCTATAACCGCTACGGTGAACTCGACGACGGATGATGTGATCCGGTAAATTGATTCCACAAACTTTTTTGTAAATCCGTTCGATGATTAACAGATGTGTTACAGCTGCTTCGTCGAGAGTGTTGCTTTAAATGTCTACACGTTTTGTCTTCCCGACAAAGCTTATTATAACTGCACTGTTATTAGATACCGTGAAATATTTCGGTATATTCAAAGTGATTATTCGAAAATTAACGACTTTATTTTCTACGTTATTCTTCGAGACATGAAAAAAGCTGTGAGAAAGTTTTTAAATTATATTGTTAAAACATCATATTAAAAAGAAGTATACCTAATATTAATTTATTTAAAAGAAACAGTAAATGTATTGATTACATAAAACTATTATTACAGGCTACTTTTGTCTGTTTAGCAATTATTATTTTTGTTATAGTGAGTGGTGGACAAACTAAAAACTCGAAAATGCACAAATATTTCCTAATCGAGTACAGCTTGACTAAATTCTTCTTGTTCACAAGTTTCAGACACAGAACCTTCATTAAATAATTATATTTACCAGGCCCAAATAAAATTTTTGTACAGAGATTATATACTCTATTATTATGGTCTCCAGTCTTTGTGACTTCTGCTGCGGACTGTCTTCTCGATCTGCGCATCTCACGTATAAGATGAGTTGGTCAAGTTCCATGAAACAAAATACAGGGTGGGCTCCTGAAAACGAAACAGAGCGAATTTTTCTGAAAAACGCCGAGACAGGTAGATTTTCGATCGAAGGGAAGGAGGGTTAAGTGACACATCGTTTAAAAGGTATCCTAATTCTAATTTATTTTTTGAATTTGACCGATTGGTTTCGGAGATATAGATTGTTAATAAAAAAAAACACTTTTAACATATTTATTTGCACATTACTACTTGTTAGCCAATTAAGTGTTTAAATTGATGACCTCCCGCCTCCATACAGTAATATAAGGCTTTTAAAAAGCATTCACGCACATTTTGTAACATTTCTGGTGTAACTTCGGCATTCATTGACCATGCGTTGGTGTAGATCTTGAAGGGAAGTAGGTAGAGTGAAATACATTTTGAATTTTAAGTGACCCCACTGAAACAGTAAAAAAAGAGACAAATCCAGCGATCGTGCAATATCAACTGGTCTAAGAGGTAATTCTCATTATTATCAATAATGTTTGTCAATGCTGGATCAATGTTGTTCTCCACCAAATCCACGTACATCTCTCCGGTGAGATTACCTGGTAAGAAAAAAAGGACCAACAATACAGTTACCAACAGTTCCAGCCCATAATTTTTTTTCTGAATGTTGTGTATGACTCTTATAAAATATCCTTAAGTTAAAATCGGACTAAAAACAACTATTATGACGATTGACGGTGCCATTAACAGAAAAAGAACACTCATCTGAGAAGCAGATCTTAAAAATAAAGTCAAGATTGTTAATTGTTCACTCATTTTTTCACAAAATTGTAGTCGGCGGTCAAAGTCATCTTCATGAAGTTCCTGTGCAAGGTGAATTTTGTATGGTTGAAATTTATGATCTATCAAAATTTTCCTAATTTTCACACAAAACTTAATTCAGCTGCCAGTTGCCTCGTACTCGTTCTGGAATTAAAAAATTAAAATTAAATTTTAAATTAAAACTCAATAATTTCACTCAATGGATTCACTCAGGACCTTTTTACTTTCGTTTACACCGATTTATATACAGTGTTAGCAACCATCAGCAAACAGTACGGGAAAGTTACTTTTCCGGCCTAAGCCAAGAAATTTAACTTTCCCGTACCGTTTTTTGTATTAAATGTAGATATTTAATACCTACAGTAAAAACTAATAAATTAAACAAGCAAACCAGCTCACATCTAAAATGCATTTTTAGTAAATATAATATTCATTGGACGTATTCCACATATTCAACGGTTTGTTATAACTATTTGTTTATATTTATAGTTATCTTGCAGTTTGTACAATTATTAAACACTGGCTGAACTTTATTCGAAAATTCGGGGACATTATTGCTCTTAATTATTTCTTCTTCGACAATATTATTACTATTAGCAAATTTCTCTTTGTCTCTTCCCCTCTAAATATTTTATTTGATATGTCTGGTTTATTTGTGAAAGATTCCTCTATATATCCTTCGGCAACGTTTGAAGATTTCCTTCCCCCATTTCTCTTTAATGCAATTAAATTTACCCCAGCATTAACCAAAATGGTCGTAGAGGATCGACGGAAACAATATCTTGTGTATGTATCTACATTTGGCAAATTTTACGGCAATTTGAGGCATTTTACCAAACTGATGTATTCTTAATACTTGCCTGCAACCTTTTCAATTTGAATATTTAAAGAAAATGCGGCAACTTTCAAAATTTTCTGGGCGGCATGCAACATATTTTCTATACAGTGGTACATAAATTTCGTTTATCACAAATGATCTCGGTTTTTTCGTTTTATTATCCGGTATTTTAATCAAAAGCTTTGATACTAAATCACCTATAACATTCAAATTAGTACAGTTCATCACGGCGACATGCACTGGCAACACCAAATATTAAGGCAACCTAAAAAGGACACACTAATATCTATATACATATTTTAAAATTTTCACATCAAAACGTACACATTAAGTATACAGGATGTCCAGCATAAGAACCGACGCAGGGCAGGTGCATGTAGGGGTGTCCAAAATATTATAATTTAACCAAACTTACCTATATACAAAGTTGCACCCCTGAGGAGTTATTAGCCCCCAAAGTGAGGCCCTAAATTTTGAAAAAAAATAATATATCTGCATTCTCCTAACCAAATGTAGTACATGATTTAAAGTTAATTGAAGCACTACAAGGTGTTCATTGGGATGACTCACCCCTAAAATTGTACCGAACTTTTTTTCCATTGATCGAATTGGAAAATAATAAGTTTGAGTGAAGTTATCCACAGATTCCCATCCACAGGTGCTGACGTAGAGTCAATCTATACCGAAATATATAGTGCAAACCACAATCACATGCGTACGGTCAGCATGTGTGTCACTCCGATTGAAACAGTTTGTAAATACTAGCTAGAAATTGTCTATCTGTCCATCATTATTTTATTAAAATAAATTATAAGACCGTAGTAAATGGAGAGAATAGTAGTTTCGTTCACACGCAGATGGAAAACTAAAAAATTATAATTTCTATAGTAATAAAGCTGCGTTGATCATATTAAGGCTATTTATTAGTTATCCAATATAAAACAACCCCACAGTGCCGAAATAGTTTGCCTGAACGTCGGTCACCCCTAAAAAATAATCTCTGTATTTCCGTGGATGGAAAACTAAAAATGTATTATTCCTACGATAGTAAAGCTGCGTTGATCATACTTGGGCTATTTATTACTTATACCATATAAAACAACTCCACAGTGTCGAAATAGTTTGCCTGCCCGTCGGTTACCCTTAAAAAATAATTTTTGTATTTCCGTGGATGGAAAAGTAAAAATTTATAATTTCTACGATAGTAAAGCTGCGTTGATCATACTTGGGCTATTTATTACTTATACCATATAAAACAACCCCACAGTGTCGAAATAGTTTGCCTGCCCGTCGGTCACCCTTAAAAAA